>NW_024080458.1:71356-99568 GCF_014754425.2 Oryx dammah
ACATTCAGTCCAAGATCAGTCAAGTAGTTGAGAGGAGTTTATATACATACAAGCTCCCGTTTTCTGTGGCAAACCTCCTTTCTGGGATTTCTTTCCTCAATGTAAAGTCATTCTAGACCCAAATCTGTCCCCTGACACTTCAATACAAAATACCAATGACTGATGCTTAATAGACTTTGGGGTGTCCTCAAGGATGAAGGATATATAAATGAGGATCTCACCATTGCATCAGTGGGCTTCCTTTTTCAAGGGTCAAAGCCCATACACTCTTTGCCCATTTTTGTCAGTTTCCAGGGCCTTCAGATATCTCTTTTTGTTATATTTGTCCAAAAGTTTTTAAATTATCTACTTAAGGAGTAGTGATACAAGTTACTCTGTAATTTCTGGTATCCGAACTCCCACTTGATTGCTTTTGCAATGATATTTAGAAATACCTTTTGAAAATCTGTGAAAGTGTGGACAATTAACTTTTATCATAGGTTTTTTTTTTTAATAACAAGTACAATATGTTTTTGCAGGAGAGTAAATGTCATGAATCAAAACTTCTAATATATGTTTCATGAGAGGGCTGGGGAGAGGTTGCTAACTCAGACTTAGCAACTTTGGTAGTAGTTTCACCATCTGCAGCAAAACGTAAAATGTTTTCCTATTTTTATTAACAGCTACTGATTTTACTATCTTTAGCTGATGTAAGGACTCCTGTATATAAAGTGCTTTTGGTTCAGAAAAGGGACCAATATCTTTGAATCAATATCTTTGAACCAAAATCCAGAAAAGGAAGAAATGGATTCCTGCAGGGACCATGACTTTGGCTCAGATACATAGTTTGAATCAGAAATCTGTTCACTGTTAGCTCTATAGCCCTAGGAAACTTTTAAAGTCTCTTTGAAACTTAACATTTTTCATCTATAAACAGGAAACATAATATCCATGGCAGTTTTGAAGAGAAGGTTCAATCCTAGACTATAACTGGCACCCTCTAATTGCAAATGTTCTTATGGCCAAAAATATGCCATAACATCCTTTCTAAGCCTACCTTAAGACATGCAAAGGCATTTTTAATTTGTATGATTAATTCCAAAGAGATTTGACAAGCAATGTACTGCCTGTGTTACTAGTCATGCTGATAGATGTCTCAGAAACTGGGTGGGCTTACTCCCATATCTGGGTCCCAGCCAGCTGCTGAGGTATCAGGGAAAAAGTCCAACTTCCAAGATTGGAGGATATCAAGTGAAGGTTTGATGTTTACTACTTGATGGAGATGAAAGATTTGGGCAAATAAAAGCCTGAGTGGATAGTGGCTACTGAAAATTATTCAAAATGTAAAAATGTAGCATGGTGGCATTTTTCACTGGAAATCCTAATTTAAGATTCTTTTAAACAATGGGATTTCTAAGTAAAGAGGAAAATTAGTGAAAATGTTTTCAAAACTGGATTTCACATAGCATTATTTACATACCAAAATTAGAATATGTTCTAAAGTAACCCAGTTATCTCTCTTTGGTAAAGAAAAGCAAAATCTAATAAATAAGCAAAAAAATATTCTCGATATGAAAATCATCTAGAAGATCATGCATCTATGGAAGACAAAGCTGAACCATTAGAAAACTTTAGGATAAAACAGCAATTCAAAATTATATAGAATTATTTGGTAATAAATTAGAAAAAAGTGCTACAATACTAATACCCTACACAAATAGATTGCTTGTATGTTATATATTCATTAGTTCAAATAGAGTAGAACAATGATGCTTGCCTATCTTGTACTATTTTATTTTCGTTGATAATGATGTTTTAATTACAGTAGACCCTTGAGTACACCAAAGATAAGGATTCTGTGTTATCTTAATAGGAATTTGCTTTTAGTTTTTTTTTTTTTTTTTTTTTAAATTTATTTATTTATTTTTAATTTTTACTTTACAATTCTGTGGATTCATGCTTTTAGTTTTAAATATCCAGCAGTTAGGAAAAACCTGCTATTCTCAATTAAACACATCTTCCATTCATTTATTGAAAATATCTAATTGACATCAAGAGAAAAACAGTTAAAATTAATAGCCCAATAAATCATAAGTAGATAATGATTAGGTATATTCTTATCTAAATCTTTATGGAATATTTTGTCTTTACAAGAGTACTAGAAATATGGAATTATCAAGGAATACTTGCCAAATTAAAGAATAAATAAATAAGCACATAGGTTTTTGTATGGCAGGATCATAAGAGCTATGGTTATGAAAAATTAACTTCTACCTATGTTCCTGTATTCTATTCCTATTCTTTCACTATGTTGGCAACAAAGAAATTACGGCTATTGTCCTAAAATCAGAGCCGCATGTGGGGTAAGTCACTTCAGTCATGTCCAACTCTTTGCAAGCCAATGGACTGTAGACAGTCACGCTCCTCTGTGCATGGAATTCTGCAGGCAAGAATACTGGAGTAGGTTGCCATGCCCTCCTTCAGGGGATCTTCCCAACCCAGGAATAAATCTGACAGCTCTTATGTCTCCTGCATTTGCAGGTAGGCTCTTTGCCACTAGTACCATCTGGGAAGCCCTGAAATATAGCTGCCAGATATTAGAGTCTAAAAGGAAAATAAAACAATCTGATGATGAGCTATCCAGATCTTCATGGTGGTATGAATAGACATGTTGTGTATTCTCTCTTTTCCAGAGGAGATGAGTATCATTGGGTAGATCAGAGAATTAAGAATGAAAAGAAATAAGAACCACTTTTTAGGTTGCTCCCATGTCCTTTCTACTGTAAACAGTGCTACAATGAACATTGGAGTATATGCTGCTGCTGCTGCTAAGTCACTTCAGTCGTGTCCGACTCTGTGCGACCCCAGAGACCGTGCAGACCACTAGGCTCCCCCGTACCTGGGATTGTCCAGGCAAGAACACTGGAGTGGGTTGCCATTCCCTTCTCCAATGCGTGAAAGTGAAAGTGAAGTCGCTCAGTCATGTCCAACCCTCAGCGACCCCATGGACTGCAGCGTTCCAGGCTCCTCTGTCCATGGGATTTTCCAGGCAAGAGTACTGGAATGGGATGCCAGTGTCTCCTTCAATTCTGGTTTCCTCAGTGTCTATGCCCAGCAGTGGGACTGCTGGGTCATATGGTAGTTCTACTTTCAGTTTTTTAAGGAATCTTCACACTGTTCTGCATTGTGACTATACTACTTTGCATTCCCATCAACAGGGTAAGAGGGTTCCCTTTTCTCCACACCCTCTCCAGCATTTACATCTATTTCTGCTTTATTGACTATGCCAAAGCCTTTGACTGTGTGGATCACAATAAACTGTGGAACATTCTGAAAGAGATGGGAATACCAGACCACCTGACCTGCCTCTTGAGAAATCTGTATGCAGGTCAGGAAGCAACAGTTAGAATTGGACATGGAACAACAGACTGGTTCCAAATAGGAAAAGGAGTGCGTCAAGGCTGTATATTGTCACCCTGCTTATTTAACTTATATGCAGAGTACATCATGAGAAACACTGGACTGAAAGAAACACACGCTGGAATCAAGATTGCCAGGAGAAATATCAATAACCTCAGATATGCAGATGACACCATCCTTATGGCAAAAAGTGAAGAGGAGCTAAAAAGCCTCTTGATGAAAGTGAAAGAGGTGAGTGAAAAAGTTGGCTTAAAGCTCAACATTCAGAAAACGAAGATCATGGCATCTGGTCCCATCACTTCATGGGAAATAGATGGGGAAACAGTGGAAACAGTGTCAGACTTTATTTTTTTGGGCTCCAAAATCACTGCAGATGGTGACTGCTGCCATGAAATTAAAAGACCCTTACTCCTTGGAAGAAAAGTTATGACCAACCTAGATAGCATATTCAACGCATGTACACCCGTGGTAGATTCATGTCAATGTATGGCAAAACCAATACAGAATTGTAAAGTAAAATAAAAAATAAATAAATAAATAAATAAAACAAAAGCAGAGACATCACTTTGCTGACTAAGGTCCGTCTAGTCAAGGCTATGGTTTTTCCAGTGGTCATGTATGGATGTGAGAGTTGGACTGTGAAGAAGGCTGATCACTGAAGAACTGATGCTTTTGAATTGTGGTGCTGGAGAAGACTCTTGAGAGTCCCTTGGACTGCAAGGAGATCCAACCAGTCCTTTCTGAAGGAGATCAGTCCTGGGATTTCTTTGGAAGGAATGATGCTAAAGCTGAAACTCCAGTACTTTGGCCACCTCATGTGAACAGTTGACTCATTGGAAAAGACTTTGATGCTGGGAGGGATTGGGGGCAGGAGGAGAAGGGGACGACAGAGGATGAGATGGCTAGATGGCATCACTGACTCAATGGACGCGAGTCTGAGTGAACTCCGGGAGATGGTGATAGACAGGGAGGCCTGGCATGCTGCGATTCATGGGGTCGCAAAGAGTCGGACATGACTGAGCAACTGAACTGAACTGAACTGAGACTTTTTGATAGCAGCCATTCTGACTGGCGTGAGATGGTATTTTATTGTGGTTTTGAGTTGTATTTCTCTAATAAATGAGTGATGTTGAGCGTCTTTTCATGTGTTTGTTAGCCATCTGTATGTCTTCTTTGGAGAAATATCTATTTAGTTCTTTGGCCCATTTTCCCATCAGCAGATGAATGGATAAGAAAGCTGTGGTACATATATACAATGGAATATTACTCAGCTATTAAAAAGAATGCATTTGAATCAGTTCTAATGAGGTGGATGAAACTGGAGCCTACTATACAGAGTGAAGTAAGTCAGAAAGTAAAACACCAATACAGTATATTAATGCATATATATGGAATTTAGAAAGATGGTAACAATGACCCTATATGAGAGATAGCAGAAGAGACACAGATGTAAAGAACAAACTTTTGGACTCTGTGGAAGAAGGCAAGGGTGGGATGATTTGAGAGAATAGCATTGAAACATGTATATTACCATATGTGAAGTCTAGGTTCAATGCATAAGACAGGGTGCTCAGGTCTGGTGCACTGGGATGACCCTGAGGGATGGGACGGGGAAGGAGGTGGGAGGGGGTTTCAGGATGGGGGACACATGTACACCCATGGCTGATTCATGTCAATGTATGGCACAAACCACTACAATATTGTAAAGTAATTAGCCTCCAATTAAAATAAATATATTTTAAAAAAAGAACAACTTTTTATTCTCCAACTCAGGAATAAACTCTACAGCAGCAAAGAGAGGCAAATATATATATATATATATACATATATGTATACACACACACACACACACACACACACCATGTATCCTATTGTCTGAAGGATATTAGATATCATTATGGCTCACACCCATTTTGGGACTGTTTGGATCAACCACCTAATAAAAATGTCTAACCCAAGAAAGGAACAATTATTTCTTTCCTCCCCACCCAGCTCACTTGTGGTGGAGAATCTTCTCCATCTAAGTTTTGGTGGTGAATTAAGAGAAGAGAGAGCTTTACAAGGAGGACACAAAGTTAGTGGAGGTAATAGAGGATCTCTGAGGCAACTGGGAAAAACTTGCATCCAAGGAAGCAGGAAGGGAACCGCTATGGGACTGAGAAGAGAGCTGTGTTAGAACAGAATATGTACACCCCATCCTTAATTCTAAAGTGGAGAAAACTTCTATAGTCTCCAGGAAACAAAAGTATAGGACAAGTAAATATATATTTTTCTTAACCACTCACTCTTCCTTCCCAAGGAGAAATGGTACCCAAACTGTCTGGTAGTAAGATCAGAAATCAGAAATTGTAAGCATGAATCACCCTACTCTGTGTTCCCCATGTTTTAGCAATACTTGTCTAGTATCTTCTTTCTCATTACAGAAAGATTGCAATTTCTGGCTCTGAATTTCTGGGTAGGGTCATATTATTCATGGAGTTAGGTGTTTTAAAGTACAATTTTGCTTGGAGTAGCCATGAATAAGTCTGATATGTAAGAAAAGAAGATATTTTAATCTATCATCTTTGACGCTTGTTTTTTAACTTCCAAACTGGATTGTTTTACCTTTTCATTTAATATTGGAGAACAGCCAATTAACAAGGTTGTAGTAGTTTCAGTTGGACGGCAGAAGGACTCAGCCCTTTAACATATATCTGTTCACTTCAGTTGCTCAGTCCTGTCTGACTCTGTAACCTCATGGACTGCAACAGGCCAGGCTTCCCTGTCCATCACCAACTCCCAGAGCTTGCTCAAACTCATGTCCCTTGAGTTAGTGATGCCATCAAACTATCTCATCCTCTGTTGTCCCCTTCTCCTCCTGCCTTCAGTCTTCCCCAGCATCAGTGTCTTTTCCAAGGAGTTGATTCTTCACATCAGGTGGCCAAAGTATTGGAGCTTCAGCTTCAGCATCAGTCCTTCCAATGAATATTCAGGACTGTTTTCCTTTAGGATTGACTGGTTTGATCTCCTCGCAGTCCAAGGGATTCTCAAGAGCCTTCTCCAACAACACAGTTCAAAGGCATCAATTCTTCTATATTCAGTTTTCTTTACTGTCAACTCTCACATCCATACATGACTGCTGGTAAAACCATAGCTTTGACTGGACAGAAGTTTGCTGGAAAAGTAATGTCTCTGCTTTTTAATATAATGTCTAGATTTGTCATAACTTTTTTTCCAAGGAGCAAATATCTTTTAATTTCATGGCTACAGTCACTATCTGCAGTGATTTTGGAGCCCAAAAAAATAAAGCCTCTCACTGTTTCCCATCTATTTGCCATGAAGTGATGGGACTGGATGCCTTTGTCTTGGTTTTTTGAATGTTCAGTTTTTAGCCAGCTTTTTCACTCTCCTCTTTCACTCTTTAGCTCTTCACTTTCTGCCATAAGGGTGGTGTCATCTGCATATCTGAGGTTATTGATATTTCTCCCAGCAATCTTGATTCCAGCTTGTGCTTCATCCAGCCAGGCATTTCACACGATGCATATAAGTTAAATAAGGAGGGTGACAATATACAGCCTTGACATACTCCTTTCCCAATTTGGAACCAGTCCACTGTTACATGTCCAGTTCTAACTTGCTTCTTGACCTGCATTCAGATTTCTCAGGAGGCAGATCAGGTGGTCTGGTATTCTCATCTCTTGAAGATTTTCCACAGTTTGTTGTATCCACACAAAGACTTTGATATAGTCAATAAAACAGAAGTAGATATTCTTTCTGGAACTCTCTTGCTTTTTCTCTGATGCAGTGGATGTTGGCAATTTGATCTCTGGTTCCCCTGCCTTTTTTAAATGCAGCTTGAACATCAGGATGATTCTGCCCAGCTCCTCTGTATATGGAATTCTCCAGGGAAGAGTACTGGAGTGGGTTACCATTTCCTTCTACAGGGGATCTTCCCGACCCAGGGATCAACCCCAGGTCTCCTGCTTTACAGGTAGAATCTTTACCAACTGAGCCACTAGGTAAGCCCCTTCTACATATATACATGTATCCATTCTCCCCTAAACTCCCCTCCCATTCTGGCTGCCACATAACATTGAGTAGAGTTCCCTGTGCTATACAGTAGGGCCTTGTTGATTATTCATTTTAAATATAGCAGTGTGTACATATTGATCCCAAGTTGAAAGAAAAGTGAGCAGAGAAGAGATTGATTAAATATGACCCTTTTATTATAGTATTTGTCTAACTTTTCACCTTCCACCTTTGTCATATTTCACGGGGGATAGAGGGTAATTCACCATCCTATTTAAGCCGTGCTTAACCATATGATTGCATTGCTGAATGAAATATGAAAACAGTGATAATGGGCTGTTACATATTTTTCATTCTCTTCCTGGATTTCTGCTATCCACTATGAGAAGAGCAGAACCCAATTAGTTGCTGAGCCTGCTGCCCTTGGAGCAGACTTGAACTCGTCATACCTCTGGGCTGGGCTGTTCCAGCTGACCCTGCACATTCAGAAGAAAATAAATGTTATGTTAAGTCAATAAGAATATAAGGTTGTTTATGATGCAGTTAAAACTTCTACAAAGAGCTGGGAGCCTCAGAGACAATGCCAAGGAGTTGCCTGTGGATCAAGCTAGTTCCAATTGCCGTTCTTGCCAAAAAGGGAAGGAGGAGAAGGAGTCACCTGTGTTCTCTTCCCACCAGCTAATGGTGAACCATCACTTCGAAAATTTGTCCTTTTTTGTGGGTGCAGACTTGAACCCTGAGGGCCAGAATAGGACTGAGAAGAGGAGAAAGACTGACTGATGTGGAACTGTGAGCCAGGCTGCCACTGATCAATGACCCTGATCTGATCTAGGAATTCTCAGAAAAAGACAAATGGAAGAACCATCCTGAACTAGTTCACAGGGTTCACTTTAGACAAGCAGAGCCCTCAAATCAAAAATTAAATTCAGATCTAGAAATATAGAAAATATATTACTTTGACACACTCAAATAGTAAACTGTCAAAAACACACCCAGCACATTTTTAAAATAGGTTATAATACCCTGAGTCCCAGAGTCTGTAACTGTACTAAAGAAAGAATTTCTTAATATGATTTTCAGCAAAGAAAATCTAAGGCCACTTAGCATGGCCATGATTTATTTGGTCCCATCACTCCATGGGAAATAGATGGAGGAACAGTGAAAACAGTGTCAGACTTTATTTTTGGGGGCTCCAAAACCACTGTAGATGGTGACTGCAGCCATGAAATTAAAAGATGCTTACTCCTTGGAAGAAAAGTTATGACCAACCTAGATAGAATATTCAAAAGCAGAGACATTACTTTGCCGAATAAGGTTCGTCTAGTCAAGGCTATGGTTTTTCCAGTAGTCATGTATGGATGTGAGAGTTGGACTGTGAAGAAGGCTGAGCGCTGAAGAATTGATGCTTTTGAACTGTGGTGTTGGAGAAGACTCTTGAGAGTCCCTTGGACTGCAAGGAGATCCAACCAGTCCTTTCTGAAGGAGAGCAACCCTAGGATTTCTTTGGAGGGAATGATGCTGAAGCTGAAACTCCAGTACTTCGGCCACCTGATGTGAAGAGTTGACTCATTGGAAAAGACTCTGTTGCTGGGAGGGATTGAGGGCAGGAAGAGAAAGGGACGACCGAGGATGAGATGGCTGGATGGCATCACTGACTCGATGGACATGAGTCTGAGTGAACTCTGGGAGATGGTGATGGACAGGGAGGCCTGGTGTGCTGCGATTCATGGGGTTGCAGAGTCGGACACGGCTGAGCAACTGAACTGAACTGAACTTAGTGGTAACCTCTCAGATAACCTGTTTCTTTCTGTTGGCATGCTTAGCTATCTTCTTCTTCCTGGTGAACGGATCCTTTGAAATCCCCCAATAAATCTGGGCACACTCAACTCTTCTGGGGGGTCTCAGATATTATCAGGAAATGTCTAAGAAAATTGTTCCCTTTGATCTGGTCAGTAGCTATATTTCCTCAAGGAAAATATATAGCCTTAGGAATCACACAAACATAGGGAATTTTTTGTTTACCTTTGTATGATATATTGTGCATTGTTCAGCCAGGGAAACATTCACTTAGTGATATGGAAGGTAGAGTTTCTTAAATATTGGCATATTGACTACTATCCCCTGAGTGTCATGTCCCTTCTAAAATTTGTGTGTTGAAATCCCAGTGCTCAATATTACAGTATTAAGAGATGGGCCTTTGGAGATTCTGCACTTATCAATGGATTAATGTCTTATAATAGAGGCTCCAGATCTCTAGCCCCCTGGACCATAAGAGAGCCTAGTAAGAAGGCACTGCTTACAGGAACCAGGGAAAGAATTTTCACCAGAATGCAACCATGCTTGTATTTTGAACTTAGACTGCCTATCCTCCAAAACTGTGATAAATAAATTTCTGTTGTTTACCAGCTACCCAGTCTGTGGTAGTTTTCTGTTGCTGTTCAGTTGCTAGTGAATGTTAGTCTCTCAGTCATGTCTGACATTTTGCTATCCCATGGACTGCAGCCTGCCAGGTTCCTCTGTCCATGGAATTCTCCAGGCGAAAACACTGGAATGTATTGCCATTCCCTTCCCCAGAGGGTCTTCCTGACACAGGGATTGAACTTGGGTTTCTTGCATTGCAGGCAGATTCTTTACCATCTGGACCACCTGCGAAGCCATTCAGTTGCTAAATCATGTCCGAGATTCTTTGCAACCTCAAGGACTGTAGCACACCAGTCCATCACTATCTCCTGGAGTTTACCCAAGTTCATGCCCATTAAGTCAATGAGGCCATCCAACCATCTCTTTCTCTGCTGCCCTCTTCTCCTCTTGCCTTCAGTCTTTCTCAGCAACAAGGTGTTTTCCAATGAGTCAGCTCTTTGCATCAGGTGGCCAAAGTCTTGGAGCTTCAGCTTCAGCATCAGTCTTTCCAATGAATATTCAAGACTGATTTCCTTTATGATTGACTGGCTTGATCTCTTTGTTGTCCAAGGGACTCTCAAGAATCTTCTCCAGTATCACAGCTTAAATGCATCAATTCTTCGGTGCTTAGCTTTCTTTATGGTCATCCATACATGACTCCTGGGAAGAGTATAGCTTTGACTATATGGGCCTTTGTCAGCAAAGGGATGGTCTTTGCTTTTTAATATGCTGTCCAGGCTTGCCATAGTTGATAGTCGTAGTGGTTTTTCACAGTGGCAGTTTGTTACATCAGCCCAACTAACCAATTCATTGATACGGTCCCATTCCTTGGAGCATATGTCTCCCTGCTCTTTCACTTAAAAATTAATCCTATTTTCAATTAGATGACTGCCACTATACCTCACTGCTTTTATTTTCTGTTATAAAAAAAAAAAAAAAGCAAAAACAGAAAGCTCTTACAAGATGAGTCACATTTTAGCCCTTGGCTATATCAAAGCAATATAAATAATGGTCAGTTTACTCCCATGAGGCATAGGGGTTCGTTAAGGAAATTAAGAACACACACATGAAACAACCTCAACAGTTACCATATGCTATGTTGACAAAAATTAGTCTATTTATCATCCTACTATTAGTATAATTTAAAATATTAAGCAAATCAAGCAATTTTGAGTTTCACGAGCTAAGTAGAAAACCCAAAGTGCTTATTAGAGCAAAATTAATGGTTTTTTTTTAAGTTATTATTTCCAGGAAAAATTTGAAGGTAACACCATCATGAGCTGAAGTGCTTCTGCTGTTGTAACACTCGTGTTACGTGTCCGTGTCTGAACAATGTCATTGCCAACTATGTCCGTCTAGGAATCCACCTAGGTGTTGGCTCTGGTAACTTCAGATGAGAGGGCTGTCAGCACTGCTGGCTGAGCAGAGGAAGACAAATAAATATTCATACTCTGCTCCCTGCATGTGACACTTGAGTTGTAAAATCAATGTCTGCATTTCAAAAACAACATCACCCAAATTTACCGCTTCTGCTCAGAAGAGGAAGCCATTTACAAGCACTCTCCTTGGTCATTTAAGGATTCAAAAAAAGAGTAAGAATATGTGAGGATTCTGGGATTATAATTTCATTGCAAGGAGTCACACAATGGAATTCTGAGGATTAGTCATCAAGGGTAGAAATATGACTGTGACATATTAAGAAGGCTTCAGAAGAAAAGAAAAATGTGTTATAAATCCCTCACTGGTCTACTTTTCATTAAGTTAATGCAAAATATTTTGCCAAATATGGAGCACTAATAGCACTCTTCATGTCAAGTTTCTGTTAAAAATATTCTGAGGAGTTAAAATGTATATAATTTGAATTTTTTGGATGTGAAGTAAGGTATCTAAAAATAGCACCAACAATGCCAATCATGTAAGTAGAGCTAACAGAAAATATATCAGCTTGTTCAAGAGGTGGCTCAGATATTGTCAGATTCCATTTTGAAAGTGGAGTGTTTGGAATATATATAGAGACATTATATATATATATATATATATATATATATACACCAATGTAAAGGCCAAAATGAATTCTGTGGTGTTTTATGATATTTTACAACAACCTCACTTTCCCTATGGTCTTTTCACTTTCCTGTGGTCTTTTGTGTAATTTCATGAAGAGTTTCAAAAACAAAGCAAACAGTGAAATGGTCAGAACTACAAAAATAGTTGCTTCCACTAACACTTCTCATTTACAGCTCTTTAGAAAGAGCAAGTTGAGTGGGTTCCCATGTGTGCCTGAGAAACTGAAAAGATGGAAAGGTGGCGTTAACCTTGAGAATTCTTTTGTCTTCTCCCCTGGGTAGAAATTCAAGGGGTAATTGTCTCAGGACAAAATCCATTTAGAACTGTTACTATACTTAAGGGAGAGGGGAGTGAAATAGAGAAGGAAGGAGAAGGGAAAGGGTATAATCTGTGGAGGAGTGTTTGCTCTCCTTCACACAGATCCTAATGCTTTACATCAGAGGTCCCTGGGCCATGGGCTGGTAACAGTCAATGATTTATCAGAAAGTGGGGCACACGGCAGGAAATGAATGGCAGGTAAGCCAACGAAGTTTCATCTGTATTTATAGCCACTCCCCATCACTCTCATTACTGCCTGAGATCAGGAAAACAAGCTCAGGGCTTCTACTGACTCTGCATAATGGTGAGATGTATAATTATTTCATTAGATATCACAACAGAATAATAATAGAAATAAAGTGCACAATAAATGTAATGCACTTGAGCCATCCCAAGACCATGTCCCACTCCCTATCCATGGAAAAATTGTCTTCCATGAAACCAGCCCCTGATGCCAAGAAGTTGAGGACCACTGTTTAAATCACTGGTTTTCTCCTAAGAGATCTATAAAGACATTTTAACAACAGAAGGCAAGGATGTCTTTTGTCACCTTGTTACCTTTGGAGCAAATTTTTTTCTAGTCAGCTAGCTTATGTAAGTTCAAAGTAGTATGTGTGCATGCATGCTAAGTCACTTCAGTTGTGTCCAACTCTTTGCAAACCTATGGACTGTAGCTCACGAGGCGCCTCTGTCCAAGGGATTCTCTGAGCAAGAATACCGGAGTGTATTGTTGTGCTCTCCTCCAGGGCTTCCTGACCCAGGGATGGAACCCACTAATCTTCTGTCTCCTGTATTGGTAGGTGAGTTCTTTACCACTAGGGCCACCTGTGTATGTTCTAGTATATTTAACTAGTGAGAATGTCTTTTGGATGGTGCTTATATAAGCTTTCCATGAGCTGTGTGTGTGCTTGCATGCAAAATCATGTCAGATGCTATTTCCCAGGCAAGAATGCTAGAGTGGATTGCCATTTTCTCCTCCAGGGGATCTTCCTCGCCCAGGGATCGAACCTGCGTCTCCTGCATTGGCAGGCAGATTCTTTAGCATTAGCACTGCTGGCGAAGCCTTTCATGAAGCTAGTAAATAACTATTTGCGTCACATAACTCCTCAGAAGGCAGAAGATGCAGCTAGTTGTAGATTCATCAATAACTTTTTCATTTCAATAAGGGGAAAAATAATTCTATCACCTGTTATAAACCCGTATATCAAGTGCTGTCATTCAGGATATCAGACACTGAATGATGAAATCTACTCTAAATAGGGTACAATGGTATAGTAATAAATACTATAAACTATTTGTTTATTAGACAATTGGTTACCTAAAAAGATATTCACTGGCCAAGTCCCAAAAATAGTATGGAAGTTTATGGAAATATATATAATGAAGTAAAAATAAAATTTAAGATACAAATCTGTGAAGTTGTTCAACCGCTCAAGGTGGCCAGATATAGGAACTGGCATGGATGCTGAAGAAAGAATGTGGATATACATCAGTGGTCCAGGTGACTTGAATGAGCTGCACTCCCAGTCTAAAAGGAAGTTTGGGATGAAAACAATTGAAAGCAGCCTGGGATGTGTGTACCATTATGATCTGTTTATTATTAATAATGAGTAAAATACAGTAATTACACATTTGTAATGTCTATAAATACTAAAAATCCCCATTGGTATCATCTATCAGAAGGAATCTCTCAAGCAGAAAAATCATCAAAAATCAAAGTTTCTTATTTTGTAACATTTTGCAAAAAAGCATTTATTTGCAAGAGGAAACAGAAAAAGTGGAGGAGGAAACAAGTGATGATTGACATGTATTTGTCCATAAAGCTCTTTGACATATCTATAAGACCAGGGTTTGTTGAGTTTCTACTTTCAGAAAAGCATAAACATTTCATTAATTAGGCTTTTTAAATTTTACATAAAATGTTATTTTTAATAGAGTTTTTAAAGTAATTTTAGCAATTAGAACATTTATAAGGTTATGCAATAGATTTCTAAAAATTTTTCTTACTTTTGCTAATTTTGTAGAAACATACTTTTAATTATTTTTAACAATTTCTTGCCTATTGTGCTGTGAAGAATCTAAATTAAGACAAATATATCATGTAGAAGAGATATAAATTTCCTCCAGTAATTCAGAAAGCTCAGCTTTAGTGTTATTTTTTAATTTTTAATTTTAAGTGTAGGAATGCTATTGAAATGTATTAAGATTTTATATGTGGTAACTCTACTCATTTTCAATGTTCTCAATTTAAGCTATATATTTTTTCCTGTCAGTTCTTTACTTTTGTTGCACAAGTTCACATATTTTTGTTGCTACATTTCAGATCAGAGGTGCCAAATACTGAGTAACATCCATGGAAATAGCCCCTCTTAAATGCTGCAAAACATAGATAAGAGATTGTGTAACATTTTCAAGTGTATGAGACACAAGAGGTCATCTCTAGGTTTCTTTTAAAGGGTGAACAAAACCTCACAACCAAAAAGTTTTGTTGGCATGCTAAAAGTCATACAGCTGGTATACAAGTAATAGAATCAAGGGTAGGGACCAGATTCAATACTATTAGTCATTTTTTTTTTCACTATATCATTATCCTCAGTCTTCAAATTCAGCCCTTTGAGAAAATATCTTAATTAGAAGATATTGCATTAGTCAATATGCATCTTTAGAATTATTTACATTATAATATTGTCTTATATTGAAATGAATAGCTTATCTTATTGGTAAGTTAACCATACACACACACGCACACACACACACTCAGATCCTGCATAAGGGTACATCAGTAGGTAGAAGAATGAGCCCAGCTTTTGGAGTCAGACATGCTTGTATTCAAATTCCACTACATCATTCTACAATCTTAGTAAAGTCCTTTGTTTCTTCTCTCCTACTTCCTTTTACTCCTTCTTTACCCCTCTTTATTTCTCCCTTGATTCCTCTCTCATTCCTTCTTTTCTGTCTTCCTTTCTGAATAATTGAGCCAAAAAACCTGTCAGGTACTCCAAGTTGAGAACCTGGATTGACAGGATAACCCAAAAGTGAGTGAAAAGTGTCCAGAAGGGTCAAGACCTTAAGTACACACACGAAGACTGAGCAATAGGTACACTGAAGAGAATAGGAGCTAGGTTTCTCACAACCGAAGGAAATGTACCTAGACTACATTTCCCATTCTCCCTTGCAATTAGGTGCAGTCATGTGCATTAAGAATTGTGGGCTGAAATGATACCTTCGTTAAAACCTTCAAGTGTTTTCAAATAGTCTTTTACTTTTTAACTGCCTAGAATGGGTACAAAGCCTAGAGCAAACTTTGAAAAAAAAATTGAAAAAGTAAGGTCAAGTCCCCCTTAAGAAAGGGGGAGCACTGTGCCAGAGGCTAATTGGAAACATTGGTATGTATTCACAGTTTTCAGTATAGAAATAAAAACTAAGACAGACACAGAAATAAAGATTTAAAAGTGTGTGTGTGTGTGTGTGTGTGTGTGTGTGTGTGTATAGATTTTTCTAGCTCTGCTCACTACGAGGGCCCGGAGCAGTAATGCTCAAGTTGTTGTTGCTATTAAATCACTAAGCCATGTCTGACTCTTTGCAACCCCATGGACTGCAGTATGCCAGGTTTCCCTGTCCTTTACCATCTTCCAGAGCTTGCTCAAATTCATGTCCATTGAGTCAGTGATGCCATCTAAAGATCTCATCATCTGCCACCTTCTCCTTTTGCCTTCAACCTTTCCCAGCATCAAGGTCCTTACAAATGAGTCGGCTCTTCACATCAGGTAGCCAGAGTATTGGTTTCAGCTTCAGCATCAGTCCTTCCAATGAATATTCAGGGTTGATTTCCTTTAGGATTGACGGGTTTGATCTCCTTGCAATCCAAGGGAACATAAATGTCTTCTCCTATATACTCTAGTTGCAACAAATAAACCTTGACCCATGATCTTGCTTTCTAATATATACTAATCCTCACTGAAAGCAACCAGAGCTTCTCGAAAAAAAAAAAAAAAAAAGGTCCTGAAATTAGGTCAGAAAAAATTTAAGAAGGAGCATCTTGTTTGATATGAAAATAATGAAGTACTCAATGAATGTGGGAACATGTCAAAAAGACACAGAACCCAGTTTTTATGGCCAAATCTGGGAAAATTCATGGTATCTTATTATGGATTCTTTTGAGTAAGACATAAATCTACAAGTGCACAATGTGATTAGTAAATAAATGGATACATGGAATGAAAGAAGGTTATAATAGTTGAATGATTATTTATATACATTGAAGGAATGACTTAGGATGATACCATTCAGCAATTGGAGAAGGCAACGGCACCCCACTCCAATACTCTTGCCTGGAAAATCCCATGGATGGAGGAGCCTGGAAGACTGCAGTCCATGGGGTCGCGAAGAGTTGGACACGACTGAGTGACTTCACTTTCACTTTTCACTTTCATGCATTGGATAAGGAAATGGCAACCCACTCCACTGTTCTTGCCTGGAGAATCCCAGGGAAGGGGGAGCCTGGCGGGCTGCCGTCTATGGGGTCGCACAGAGTCGGACACGACTGAAGCGACTTAGCAGCAGCAGCATTTAGCAATAATCATAGCTTAGGTTGCTTAGCATAATGTCTTTAAGGTTCATAATGTCTTAAAGGATTTCATTTTCAGGCTAAATAATATTACACTGTATGTATATATTACATTTCATTTGTTTATTCATTTGTCAATGCACATTCAGGTTGTTACTCTTTTGGCTGCTTGGGAACACCGGTGGAAAAATAACTGTTTTAGTCTCTGCTTTTAATTCTTTTGGGCATTTATCAAGAAGTGGAATTGCTGGATCATATGGTAGTTTTATATTTAATTTATTGAGGTTCCAGCATACTGCTTTCCACAGTGACTGCACCATTTTATGTCACCAACAGAAATGCACAGCGTTCCAATTTCTCGACCTCTTCACCAGCAGCTGCTTTTCCCTTTCGCTCTTGAGATAGCCGTGTGTGTGTGCATGCTAAGTCGCTTCATTTCTGTCCAACTCTTTGCCACCTAATGGACTGCAGCCTTCCAGGTGCCTCTGTCCATGGGATTCTCCAGGCAAGAATACTGGAGTGGGTTGCCATGCCCTCCTCCAGGGGATCCTCCCAACCCAGGGATCAAACCCATGTCTCGGCTCCTGCATTGGCAGGTGAGTTCTTTACCACTAGCACCACCTGGGAAGCCCTGAGACAGCCATACTTACTTATTTAATCTATTGAATTCTCTAAAGCAGAAACATTTCTATAGAATAAGATAATTTAATAGTCCATGTCCTCTGTGATCGCTATCTTCTTTTGTTAATCATTAGCAACTTATAGAACTTATCCTATGAACCAAGCACTTTTGTCAGTTATGAGAGGTATGAATAGTACATTGGCCTGAAGCTCATGAGAAACTGAATTTTCATTAATGACTCTTTTAACAAGACTTGAGTATCAGTGTCAAGGTTGTTGACAATATATATATATATATACCAAAATCCACTTCTGATGAACAAAACTGAATCGTACTATATTTCACTCAATAAATATCTCTTAAGTGTTAAGTACTTTGGTGCTAGGGCAGTTTGGTAGGTGAAAAGAAAATAGCTTTACCCATCATGGTATTTACAAATTAATAGAGACACCAATCTAACAATGACATAAGCAAATATAAAATTGCAGCAATAATAATAGCTAAGAAGAGTTTCTAATAAATCATAAGTGAAGTCACTCAGTCGTGTCCGACTCTTTGCGACCCCATGGACTGTAGCCTATCAGGCTCCTCCGTTCATGGGATTTTTCAGGCAAGAGTAGTGGAGTGGGGTGCCATTGCCTCCGCCAGGGGATCTTCCCAACCCAGGAATCGAACCTGGGTCTCCCACATTGCAGGCAGACGCTTTACCGTCTGAGCCACCAGGGAAGCCCAATAATTCATAACCTGGTCTGAATTTTTCTTCCTCTCACATTAATGAAAATGAGTCTTTATTAACTAATTTTTAATATCAGAAAAAATGAGGTTTTCATAATTTTCCTTGAGTGAAAATATATAATATCAGTGCTTCGATCATTTTAAATTAAAGGTCCTTTATCATAAAATATATGATTTAAACTCTAGTCGAATTTATAATCCCTATGACTTTTGTACATAAATAACAAGAGTGTAATGAGATTAGTAAAAAACTAAAATTATATTGATTGTTTATTGCTTTTAGTTCATCATGTTTAGAAACAGAGCACACGTCTAATATATGTCTATTCCTAAACGTTGCACACTATGCATGTTTCATTAACATGCACAAAATAAAAACAAAATGCATGCTTGGTGAACTTTCATTCATATCTGTAAGATAGCAGCTTAAGATTAGGTTTTTTTTTTTTTTTTTTTGCAGTTTAAGATAAGGTTTTAGCACTGGCATCCAACTAAGCTACAAGCAATTAGCAGTTAGCATTACTTCAAGGCGATGGCACCCCACTCCAGTGCTCTTGCCTGGAAAATCCCATGGACAGAGGAGCCTGGTGGGCTGCAGTCCATGGGATCGCTAAGAGTCGGACACGACTGACCGACTTCACTTTCACTTCTCACTTTCATGCACTGGAGAAGGAAATGGCAACCCACTCCAGTGTTCTTGCCTAGAGAATCCCAGGGATGGGGGAGCCTGGTGGGCTGCCGTCTATGGGGTCACACAGAGTCGGACACGACTGAAGTGACTTAGCAAACATTTTAGACTGAAAAAAAGTGAAAATAGAAGCCATTATTTGTAAACTTTTATATGAGATGCAACACTTCAAATAGAAATTTAAAAAAAATCTGTCAATTAATTAATCAGTATACATAGGATTCTTTACCTTCTGAGCCACCAGGGAAGCCCAACAAGGAGGAATGAGCCCCTGGTGGAACAGATGGTAAAGCATCTGCCTGCAGTTTGGGAGACTCATATTTGATCCCTGGGTTGGGAAGATCCCCTGGAGAAGGGAATGACGACCCACTCCAGTATTCCTGCATGGAGAATTCCATGGACAAAGAAGCCTGGGTGGCTACAGTACATGAGATCACAAAGAATCAGACGCTGACTGGGTGAGTAACACACATACTTAGTATAGGGCTTCCCTTGTGGCTCAGCTGGTAAAGAACCCACCTGAAATGCAGGAGACCAGGGTTCAATCCCTGGGTTGGGAAGATCCCCTGGAGGAGGGCCTGGCAACCCACTCCAGTATTCTTTCCAGGAGAATCCCATGGACAGAGGAGACTGATGGGCTAAGTCAAAGGGGTCACAAAGCATTGGTCACAATTTAGTGACTATGTATGCATACATAGGATATCAATGTTTTTATACTGAGCGGAAAGCAAAAGGTTGTTTTGTGTTCAGATAATAATGCCTTAAAAATAATTAGTAGGAAAATTCACCAGTAAGGTGTTTTTCCTTCCATTGCCAGAACAGACCAAAAAAGCTTTCCTAAAACAGTCACATAAAACTGAGATCTATATGACAAGTAAGAATTTATCTTGGAGAAGGGCAAATGGGGGATAAAGAAAAGAGATTTCTAAGAAAAGGCAACAAAGTCCTTCTGAATGGAGGGAACATGATGAAAGGAAGGTCATTTGAGCTGGAAGAAGAGTGAGTGGGTTGTTACTGTTTAGTCGCTAAAGCATTTCTGACTCTTTTGCAATCACATGGACTGTAGCCCATCAGGCTCCTCTGTCCAGGGGATTTCCCAGGCAAGAATACTTTAGTGGGTTGCCATTTCATTCTCCAGGGGATCGATCTTTCCAACCCAGGGATCAAACCCATATCTCCTGCATTGGCAGGCAGGTTGTATATATCCCTGAGGCACTAGCGAAGCCCAAGGAGAGAGAGTGGGTATTTGGGGCAAAATAAGTCTTCTGAGATCAGTAAGAAACAAATTATGCAAAGCCTCACAGTCCACGTGAAAAGGTGCTATCATTTTGTGATAAAGCTACGAGAATCTATGAAAGAGTTTTAGGTCAAAGATGTGTTTTAATTGTCAGTGTAAAGAAGTCAGGCAGTTGGAGTAACATGTCAGGTATACAGAAGAGAGATCTGAGAGGTAGAAATGAACTTAGGAATATTAGCATTTAATTTGTGATTAAAGTCATATGTATAAATGGGATTTCCAGGAACAGGATTTAGAATCTGAGGGAGACAGGACCAGAGGTCAAACCTCACAAAATTCTAATCATTGATGGTCCAGATTAGGAGGAGAATGAGATATAAAATGAGCAACCAGTAAGACAAAATGTGACATACAAATACATAAAATGGAAGCAAAGACAAATTCAGCAAAATATGGTTGTTATTTAGTCGCTAAGTCATGTCTGACTCTTCATGACCCCAGCATACCAGCCTCCTCTGTTCTCCACAATCTCCCACAATTTGCTCAAATTCAGGTCCATTGAGCCCGAGACGCTATCAACTAAAAGGTGGAAATGCAAATTTAAAAGAATGGAGTGTTTTTGAAGAGCACAGCTAATGATCTCACAATGCTGCCTGTGACTGGGATGTCAAGTGAGGTGAAAACTTAAAACCTTCCACTGGATTTATTCTAATTCCTTGAGGTAGGAACTTCCAACCTTATTTTTATAAATATTAAAAAAAAGGTTTTATTGAGCTGATATACAAAATATCTACAAGCACTGCAGGTTTTTAATGTATACAATTAGGTGAGTTTAGACATATGAATGCACCTGTGACGCTATTAGGATAACTATTATGAAAACAACAACCAAAGACAGAAGACAAGTATTGGCAATGATACGAAAAAAATGGAACACTTGCAAATTATCAGTGGGAGTGTAAACTGATGGAACCACTATAGAAAACAGTACGGAAAGAACTCAAAAAAACTAAAAATAGAAATACCATGTAATCCGACAGTTCCACTTCTAGGCACACATACTGCTGCTGCTAAGGCGCTTCAGTTGTGTCCGACTCTGTGCGACCCCATAGACGGCAGCCCACCAGGCTCCCCCGTCCCTGGGATTCTCCAGGCAAGAACACTGGAGTGGGTTGCCATTTCCTTCTCCAGTGCATGAAAGTGAGAAGTGAAAGTGAAGTCGCTCAGTCGTTTCCGACTCTTAGTGACCCCATGGACTGTAGCCCACCAGGCTCTTCCGTCCATGGGATTTTCCAGGCAACAGCACTGGAGTGGGGTGCCATTGCCTTCTCCAAGGTACACATACTAGAGAACTGAAATCAGTATTTCTAATATATATCTGTACTATCACCTTCATTGCAGAACTGTTCACAGTAACCAAGTTCTTGACATATTATTAACACATAGGTCTTTCATTGTAGATGTTTAAGTGGCCAAAGCTAATGAATAATTGCTTAAATTACATGTTCTTAAATGACCTCAAGTTCTTAATGTTATTTTAAAAATTATAATAATAATAAGGGCTTCTCAGGTGGCCAGTGGTAAAGAATCCACCTGCCAAGGAAGAGACACGAGTTCAATTCCTAGGTCAGGAAGATCCCCTGGAGAAGGAAATGGCAACCTACTCTGGTGTTCTTGCCTGGGAAATACCATGGACAGAGGAGTCTGGTGGGCTATCACCCACGGGGTTGTAAAGAGTCAAATATGACTTAGCAACTAAACAACAACAACAAATAATAATAATAATTAAACCATTTTGGAAGGAACACAAATGTAAAATTTCAGACTTTGGCTTCAGTATTTCAGAAATGGATGAAATTATGAGTCATGTTGAGCAACATAAAAACATCCAAAGCCAACACAAAAGACATACAGTGTTGTCAGTGATGGCTAACTATTCTTACTTTTGCCCTAGACTATTGTTATTGTTGAGTTCATTTCTGAGCCACCCAAAAAAGGTCCTTATAAACACACTCCTTACTACAAATCTTCCTGTTTGTATCAGTACTGCTTCTTATAGAAGAATAAACATGCCTTCCTGCCTTAAAAATAATAAATGTGTGCTCAGTTGTGTCTGACTCTTTGTGGGCCCCATGGACAAGTAACCTGCTAGGCTCCTCTGTCCATGGACTTCTCCAAGCAAGAATGCTGGAGTAGCTTGCCCTTTCCTCTTTCAGGGGATCTTCCTGACCCAGGGATGGAACCCATAGATCCTGCAACTTCTGCATTGTAGGCTGGTTGTTTACCGCCAGCGCCACCTGGGAAGCCTAAAATGATAAAATACTAGGCAGCAAAGATGATAAGACTTTCCCTTATAGAGAGGGCTTTGTGACTCAGTTAGCCCTTTCTGACAAAGCAACTCTCACTCTCTACAGCTCCATCTCACATCTTCTCTTTGGATTCTCCTAATTATTGTAATTTTTTTTCAAAATTAAATGAAAAATACTTTAATAAATATTTTTTCAAATACTTACTTGCTTACTTGACATGGAAGATCCAATAGCCTTTAAAATGGATGCTTGAACACAATTTTCCTGAAGCTTGGTGAATAAAATTGATCAGATTCCTTCTTATCAAAGATTCTTCTTCAAATTTGTCAAGTCTATAATTCTTATTTATTTGTTTTTAAATTAAGAATATGTTGAGAATTTACTCAATTTCACAGTTTCTCTCATTATACATCAGGCTACTTTTCATCTTACCTTTAAGCACACACAGTGGTTTTGAGTCACTACTGGAAATGCTTGGAGCACTGAAGTAAAACCAACTTCCAATATTTTCATATTTTCATTTACAGGTTACTTCTGAACAGTTTTTGAGGAGGACACTGCCTGAGTCCCATTTGGTTTTATCAGCAGCAGGTACTAACCAGACACCAGGGGGCAGGCTTGGATCACAAAAGTTTGTCAGAGCTCGCTCATTGTCATGAGGAATATGACTGCATACAACGATGGTACAATCAATATATTTAACAGATTGCATCTTCAATAAAAATAAGCCATTTTGTTGTATCAATTTAAAATTTTCAATAGGTGCTTATATAAAATTTTACCTTCTATATTTTTATAAAATTAAAGAAAAAAAACTTGTCAATTCCAGTGTTCCAAAATTCTATGTATTTAATTTTACTTGTAATATATTAATATAGATTAAGATGCTATTAAAATATGGTTAGCTGCCTTCTAAATATTAACTCTATGTGACATTTTTAAAAAAAATAATGAATAAAGAGAAAATAATAAGATATAAACAAATAATTTGGAATCATAAAACTTTTAAAAATATTTTATTTGTTCTTTATCAATTTTATCATGGAAAACATAGAAATTACTAATGTGCAAAAAAGGAGAAAATACTAAGAAGTCTTCGTTTCCAGTATTCAAAGAAAACAAATGTGTACTTCTTTTAAGATGGCTGTTATCATCAAGATGCCTCTGTATATCTTAATCTAACTTCCCCAAACATGAGATCAAGGTACCGTGTGATCTGCTTCTATCTTTTCCTTAATAACCTTCTGTTGACAATTTTCATGTCATTTAATATTCTTTCATATTTGATGAGTGACAACTTTATAGTTTTCTACTATGAAGTGAAGTGAAGTGAAGTGAATTCACTCACTCGTGTCCCAGTCTTTTCGACCCCATGGACTGTAGCCTGCCAGGCTCCTCCATCCATGGGATTTTCCAGGCAAGAATATTGGAGTGGGCTGCCATTTCCTTCTCCAGGGGATCTTCCCAACCCAGGGATTGAACCCCGGTCTCCTGAATTGCAGGCAGACTCCTTACCCTCTGAGCCACCAGGAACATACCAAAGTACATATTTATATGCTTTAAGTTATTTAGATTATTTACAACTTTTTGATAAATCCCTTTTAAATAAAAAATGTATTCTTTGGTTTATTAAATAAATGGACCATAATACATGTAATATTTTTATATTCAGACCATTTTTGTTAATTGAGAACAACAATATAGTTTACCTTCAACAAAGAAGAACTTGCTTAAAGATTAATTTCAGATGTGGATAGTACACTAATTACAGCATTTTGTGGAAAGGTGAATCACAATTTAAAGGCTAGTTTTCACACTCATTTTAAGTATTAATCATCTAATTCTCTTACTGAGAGCATTCAGATTCCATTAAATCACATTTAATAACCATTTGCCAAAAGAAGTCATTTGAAATGCGGTTCCTCGCTGTGACTAAGAACATGATGAATTTACCCATTTCCCATTATTTAAGTCATTTTTATTTGATGCCACTTAACAACACCTTAATGGAATGTTTTCCCACATTTCAGGGGATGTTTCTGTGTTGATGACTGTACAGATCAGTGCCAATGAAAACTCTAGAAATCAGTGTTAGAATAACTTGAACTCAAAAAAGTGAAATTACTGAGGACTACTCTGCTTTTTGAAATTTATAACTGAACTTTCAAGATGTTTGTGCTGATATGGGTTGTACAAATAGTTATGAAATTCTATACAATCAGTGATGACAATCAGTGTGATCTTGAGCAAGTTTTTCAAAACTTTTTTACACCCCCAGTTTCTTCTTCTGTAAAGCCAGAGGTAAGGGCTGTAAAGCTTCTTCTGCAAAGTCACAGTGAGTGCTAGAAATGTTTGTTTATTAAAACTGAATCACTTTGCTGTACTAAAACGAAAACAGATAACTAACTGTGTTAACAATAAATTAACTATACTTCAATTTTTCCCTGGTGGCTCAGAGGATAAAGATCCTCTGAGGTTTGATCCGTGGGTCCAGAAGATCCCCTGGAGAAGGGAATGGCAACTCACTCCAGTATTCTTGCCTTAAGAATCCCATGGATGGAGGAGCCTGGTAGGCTACAGTCCATGGGGTTGCAAAGAGTCAGACACAGCTGAACAACTTTGCTTTGCTTTCAATTTTTCAAAATGGTTAAAAAAGAGAAAGGTTTGTTTATAATGAATCTGACCTGGCCCCCACTAACACACACTGAGAGTGAGGGAGGCCCCTACACTGTGTAACATTCAACTGCCCCAGAGTCTCACGTTCACTGACCCTTGATCTTAAACTCCCCTCCCTCCCCATTAGGATCCAGAGTAAACCCAGGCATTGGGTCTAAGATAATGACATATCTAGATTTTCAACCCCAACTTCAAGGGTCATTAGGAGAACCACACTCTAGAGTTAAAACTGGCCTTCACTTTGCCTCCATTTTGATTTTTGATTTAGTTGCAAAGTTGTATGGACTCTTTCACAGTCCCTTGGACTGCAGCATGCCAGGCTCCATTAATGGTGGTCAAATGTTACTGGTGGGAATGTAAGATGGGGTAGTCATATTGAAATAAAGTTTCACAGTTTTACAAAAGTTTCACAGTTACCGTACAGCTCAGTGGTTCCACTCCCTGTTATATGCACCCCAAAATAGAAATATATATGCACAGAAATTTTGAGCATACATGTCCATAGCACAATGATTCTTAATAGCCCCCAAATGGAAACAACCTCAATCTATCACCTAATGAGTGGACAATTAAAATGTGTTATATTTGTAAGTGTAATCAAATCTAGCAATAAAAAGGAATGGACTACTGATACATTCTACAATGTGGATGGACCTTGAAAACATTATGCTAAGTGAAAGAAGCCAGCATAAATCCCACATATTTTATGATCCCATTCATATGAAGTGTTTAGACCATGCAAATGCACAGAGACAGAAAGAAAGATAAGGTTGCCTATGTCTGGGAATGGAGAGGTGGGAGGGAGATTTGAGAGTGAATGCTAATGGGGTCAGTTTCTGAGTTGAAAAGAATGTTCTAAAATTATACTGTAGTAATATAATAACCCTGTACATGGATCCAGAAGAAACAGTTAGAACCCTGTATGGAACAACTGATTGGTTCAAGATTGAGAAAGGAGCATGACAGGGCTGTCTGCTGTCACCCTGTTTGTTTAATTTATGTGCTCAACACATCATAAGAAATGCTGGGCTGGATCAGTTACAAGCTGAAATCAAGATAGGTGGGAGAAGCATCAACAACCTCAGATATGTGGATGATAATACTCTAATGGCAGAAAGCAAAGAGGAACTAAAGAGTCTTTTGATGAGGGTGAAGAAAGAGAGCAAATGAGCTGGCTTAAAACTAAATATTTTTTAAAATTAATATTTTAAAATTACTAAAATAATTTTTAATAGCACCTGGCCCCATTCCTTCATGGCAAATAGAAGGGGAAATGTGGAAATAGTGACAAATTTCCTCTTTTGGGCTCTAAAGTCACTGTAGATGGTGATTACAGCCATGAAATCAGAAGACATTTGCTTCATGGCAGGACAGTTATGACAATCCTAGACAATGTGTTGAAAAGCAGAAACATTATCTGCCAATAAAGAAGAAACATCTGCCAATAAAGGCTATGGTCTTCCCAGTGCTCACGTACGGTTGTGAGACCTGGACCATAAAAAAGGCAGAGCACCAAAGAATTGAAGCCTTTAAACTGTGGTGCTAGAGACGACTTCTGAGAGTCCCTTGGACAGAAAGGAGATCAAACCAGTCAATCTTAAAGGAAATCTACTCTGAATACTTGTGGAAGGACTGATGCTAAAGCTGAAACTCCCATATTTGGTCATCTGATGCAGACAGCTGACTTATTGGAAAAGTTCCTGATGCTGAGAAAGGTTGAGGGCAGAAGGAGAAGAGGGCATCAGAGGATAAGATGGCTGGATGGCATCACTGATGCAATGGACATGAACTTGGGCAAACTTCAGGAGATGGTGAGGGACAGAGAGGCCTAGAGTGCTGTAGTCGATGGGGTCACAGTCAGACATGACTGGGTGACTGAACAACAACAATGGTTGCACCACTGAGTGTATTAAAAATTATTGAATTGCACACATTAAATGGGTAAATTGTATTGCATATTAATTGTGTGTTAGTCACTCAGTTGTGTCTAATTCTTAGTGACACCATGGATTGGGGCCTGCCAGCTTCCTCTTATCCATGGGATTTTCCAGGTAAGAATACTGGAGTAGGTTGCCATTCCCATCTCCAGGGGATATTTTCAACCCAGGAATTGAACCTGGGTTGGTGTTGGAGCTAGTCAACTCTCCCCACTCCTCATTCCCCAAACTAAAGGATTCCCCAAGACTTTCCTGAACTTTTTACCAGGAAAGATCTTCAGTTTAGTCACTCAGTTGTGTCCGACTCTGTGACCCCATGGACTGCAGCATGCCAGGCTTCCCTATCCAACACCAACTCCCGGAGCTTACTCAAACTCATGTCCATCAAGTCAGTGATGCCATCCAACCATATCATCCTCTGTCATTCCCTGCTCCTCCTGCCTTCAATCTTTCCGAGCATCAGGGTCTTTTCAAATGAGTCAGTTCTTATTATAGATAGATCTTCTTATATTCTTTACTCCTGTTATTTCAGGTACTGCCAAAACTCCTAGAATGACAGGTCACTTTTTACTTTTTCATTCTAATCACTTTAAGAATATATTGTAATGATAATATTTCATCTGTATTCAATTAAAATGTTAATAAAGTCAGAAACAACTTAACAGCAACAACAAATATAATAATTTAGCCTTGCTTCTTACTTTACTAAAAATGTAGAAACATATAAACACACATGGGTCTTATTTGTGACTCACATCATATTTCTATTAGGTGGTATTGTCCTAGAACTTGGCATTACTAATAACTGCAGCACTTCATTACTCCAGTTTCATGCATTCAGTTGTTAATGTCACTTCCTATATTTAGTGTTACCACCTCCTGTGGTGCCCAAACTTTAAGATTTATTCAACTACAGTTTGATCGCCAACTTAACTGATTCTATGAGACTTTTCCTTTCATTCATTACTTTAACTTCCTTGTTTTCCTCTTTCTATGCGGCCTGAAATATATGGACAATGATTTATAACTGCCTTGTGTTCCTTTGCTCTTCTCTCCCTGCATTGAACTTACGTGAAAAGCCACAACCGTAGTTTTTTACAAGTTCTCACCTACTCCTCCATGTCTCAGTACAGTCAAATACAACTGAATAAAAAAATATTACCATGTTAGTGTCATCATGTTATTTCTGGAACCTGCCAGGAACACTGTGATCAACCATTCCAGGAATGACTTCTAGATATTCCCGTGG
>NW_024080459.1:0-15212 GCF_014754425.2 Oryx dammah
GCAGGAGACAGGGATCAAGACCATCCCCATGGAAAAGAAATGCAAAAAAGCAAAATGGCTGTCTGGGGAGGCCTTACAAATAGCTGTGAAAAAAAGAGAGGTGAAAAGGCAAGGAGAAAAGGAAAGATATAAGCATCTGAATGCAGAGTTCCAAAGAATAGCAAGAAGAGATAAGAAAGCCTTCCTCAGCGATCAATGCAAAGAAATAGAGGAAAAGAACAGAATGGGAAAGACTAGAGATCTCTTCAAGAAAATCAGAGATACCAAGGGAATATTTCATGCAAAGATGGGCTCAATAAAGGACAGAAATGGTATGGACCTAACAGAAGCAGAAGATATTAAGAAGAGGTAGCAAGAATACACAGAAGAACTGTACAAAAAAGGTCTTCACAACCTGGATAATCACATTGGTGTGATCACTCATCTAGAGCCAGACGTCCTGGAATGTGAAGTCAAGTGGACCTTAGAAAGCATCACTATGAACAAAGCTAGTGGAGGTGATGGAATTCCAGTAGAGCTATTTCAAATTCTGAAAGATGATGCTGTGAAAGTGCTGCACTCAGTATGCCAGCAAAATTGGAAAACTCAGCAGTGGCCACAGGACTGGAAAATGTCAGTTTTCATTCCAATCCCAAAGAAAGACAATGCCAAAGAATGCTCAAATGACCTCACAGTTGCACTCATCTCACATGCTAGTAAATTAATGCTCAAAATTCTCCAAGCCAGGCTTCAGCAATACATGAACCATGAACTTCCAAATGTTCAAGCTGGTTTTAGAAAAGGCAGAGGAACCAGAGATCAAATTGCCGACATCCACTGGATCATGGAAAAAGCAAAAGAGTTCCAGAAAAACATCTATTTCTGCCTTATTGACTATGCCAAAGCCTTTGGCTGGGTGGATCACAAGAAACTGTGGAAAATTCTGAAAGAGATGGGAATACTAGACCACCTGACCTGCCTCTTGAGATATCTGTATGCAGGTCAGGAAGGAACAGTTAGAACTGGACATGGAACAACAGACTGGTTCCAAACAGGAAAAGGAGTACGTCAAGGCTGTATATTGTCACCCTGCTTATTTAACTTCTATGCAGAGTACATCATGAGAAACGCTGGACTGGAAGAAACACAAGCTGGAATCAAGATTGCTGGGAGAAATATCAATAACCTCAGATATGCAGATAACATCACCCTTATGGCAGAAAGTGAAGAGGAACTCAAAAGCCTCTTGATGAAAGTGAAAGAGGAGAGTGAAAAAGTTGGCTTAAAGCTCACCATTCAGAAAACGAAGATCATGGCATCTGGTCCCATCAGTTCATCGAAATAGATGGGGAAACAGTGGGAACAGTGTCAGACGGCTCCAAAATCACTGCAGATGGTGACTGCAGCCATGAAATTAAAAGCCATAAAATTAAAATTAAAAGGTGATGATGCTGTGAAGGTGCTGCACTCAATATGCCAGCAAATTTGGAAAACTCAGCAGTGGCTACAGGACTGGAAAAGGTCAGTTATCCAGTTATCATTTAGCTAAATGATAAATGTTATCATTTAGCTAAATGATAAATGTTATCATTTAGCTTCATTGAATTTGTAAATCTGATTAAGGACAGATTTTATAATCAATTTCATTGGTAAACATTCTTAAGAAAGAGAATTTAAAAGGTTTCATGTAATTTCTGGTGACTTTTAAAATCTATTATCTAGACAAGTTCTCTAAATTGTAACACTATTTTTAAAGGCAAGTATTTCCCTCCCATATCCTCCCGAAAAAAGATTGTATATATGGTGGCCATATATTTGCAAATAAAAAAATAGATAAGCATTCAGAATCAGCTAGAGCATTTGAAATCTGAACTATTTGAATCTGAAGTCTGTGTCTGGAATCTTGTAAGTTCATCATTTTTTAATGAATTTATGCCACAGGAGTAAATGGTACCATGTATATTCCTGAGGCTGAAATAGATCAATTCTATGAGCAAGTTCTTGGTTTGAATAACTTTGCAAATAAGTTTATTGGGTAATGATTTTGAAAGTTTGTTGCTGAACCAGGCAAAGATGCTGGGATCCTTGGCCTCTGGAGGAGAAGAATTCAATCCAGGGCCAGAGACAAGGCTTAATCACTCAGAGCTTTTGTGTAATAAAGTTTTATTAAAGTATAAAGGAGATAGAGATGTCTGACATAGACATCAGAAGGGCGTAGAAAGAGTGCCCCTTTGCTAGTGTTAGCAATGGAGTTATATACTCTCCAATGAATCCAAAAGAATGTCTGGAGGTTGTAAAGACCTCACCAGACCTACTCCCATAATTTACATTTTAAGATAACAGAATTAGCCAGAAGGTTTAATCCAGAGACTGTCCTCAGGCAGGATACATAATCCTAAGGAATGTAGACAGAAAAAAATTGTCCTTTCTTCCTCCTTGAGAATTCTAGACCCCTCTCTCCTTGGAGACCCCTAGACTTCTTACAATCTGCCAAGGAAATGACTCTCAATTTTAAGATGATCACTCCCTCTCTGCTTGCCTTCCATGGTCTACACTTCTCCCTTCCTGCCTCTCTCTACATCACCTTCCCTTTTCCCTCCCCTACTTTCTATTTTTCCTCCCTCTTTCCTTCTCCTCTTTCTTTACCTTCTGGTCCCCAAAGTCTCTCTTTTCCCCATAGTTAATAGTAAGAAATTTGAAATGAAACTCAGCCAAGTAAATTGAGGAACAGACTCAGATTCCTTATGGAAACAAAATTTTATTTCAACTTCATGGATCAATATGTTGAAGAGACGGCTTTTTCTCTCAGGTGGCAATATTGTGTGTGTGTGTGTGTGTGTGTGTGTGTGGTGTGTTGTTTGCTCAGTCATGTCTGACTCTTTGCGACCCCATGGACTGGAGACCGCCAAGCTCCTCTGTCCATGGAATTCTCCAGGCAAGAATGCTGAAGTGAGTTGCCATTTCCTTTTCCAGGGGATCTTTCCAACCCAGGGATCAAACCTAGGTCTCCTGCATTACAGGGAGATTCGTTACTGTCTGAGCCACCAGGGAAGCCCACTTGGCAATACTGAGTTGGCCCAAAAGTTCGTGCAGGTTTATCAGTAAGACAGTATCAAAAGACCCGAATGAACTTTGGGAACAACCCAGTGATATTGAACATCGAAAGTTGCCTTTGTAAAATAAACAACAGGCAAAATTATCTTCTGAGGACTTAAAATATAGTGGCAAGAAGCCAATTTGATCGTGTTTATGAGCAGATCTTTCACATTTCCTAATAGAGAAACTCAGATTAGAACTCTATACCCTACAGCCATACTTGCCAGTAACAGGAAGCAAATTATTAACAATTAGCAGTGGATGCTGGTCTTACAAACTCTTATGAGAGTGACCTCTATGATTCATTAAAAAGAATTTGCTATCTCCAGGCAAATGAATGAAAAGACTATCTAAAGATTTCTTTTCTATGAGATTTGGTCACAGATTGTGAAGGCATTACAGGTAGGTTTAAGTTAAGTGATAAACATCTGTAAGCATCCTCAAATAGCAGTGAATTTTTCCATGATAATTTTGTCTTTCAGGAAAGACAGCATTGTCCTCTCTTTGAACCACTGCTTGTTGTTATTTAGTCACTAAGTCCTGTCCTACTCTTTTGCAACTCCATGGACTATAACCCACCAGTCTCCTTTGTCCATGGGATTTTCCTAAGTGAGAATACTGGAGTGGGTTGCCATTTTCTTCTCCAGGGGGTCTTCCCGACCCAGAAGCATCAGATGATATTCTTTAAAAAAAAGTCCTATAAATGAGCATCACAAAGGCCCTGCCTGGAGAGTCTGGTAATGGTATTCAGCTTGGATTTCTGACTGCATTTCACAAAGGGTTTCTTTTTTATTTTAACAGTTGAAATTCTTTACCTGTTCTCTTCTTTCTGGAAAAATCTATTTGGAAATGCTACTATTAAAATCAATGCCATGATTGTTCATACTGCTGGGATTTTGTTGCTGATCAAGAAGCAACCTTATTTCATGACTTGATGCACACACCTGCTAAATTATTGTCATAGACATCATCAGTGCTGGGGTTGGGAAATGGAAAGGCAGGTCTAACCAGCAGACATTGGCAGCAGTGCCTGAAATCCAACATGGAATTGGGAACCACAATTATGAAATTGCTATGTAGACTCTGTTTAGAAAGATTTTGAGCAATTATGTATATGGAGGATAAAGTATTATATAGTCATTAGAAAATTGTATCTTATTGAAATTAAAGTTATTTGGTAAATAATAGTTTAATATTTAGGTAGAGATTTGGAGGGGAGGTAACACTGCTGACAGATTAGATAAACTTCCTCATTGATTCTGCAGAAAATACTTCCAGAGACTAAAAGGGCATCTTTGTTTTGTATGTAAGGCAATTTTTATTTTTACATTTTTGAATCAAAATTATTTAAGTAGGTGACATTTTAAAAGATAAACTCTATTTTTAGAGCAGTGTTAAATTTACAGAAAAATTTAGGATGGGTCATAGTCCCTGCACTTAGTGTCCCTATTAGCATATTAAATTGGTGTGGTACCCCTGACACAATGAATGAACCAAAACTGATGCATTATTGTTAACTCAACTTTACTTAGATTTTTTTAGATTTAGATTTACTTTATTTAGATTTCCTTAGTTTTTATTCAACACCTTTTTTCCTGGTTCTGGAGTCAATTTCGGGAAACCACATTACATTTAGTCACTATGTCTTCCTAACCTTCTCTTGGCTATGAGTTTCTCAGACTTGACCTCTCAGTCCAGGTATTTATCTTCTTATCCTCCTCCAGCAGATCCACTAGGAACAGGTTTATAAGGCCACCATCAACAACAACAACAACACACACACACACACACACACACACACACACACACACACACACACACCACATCTGCAACTTCTGTAACTTTTCTTTAGAAAATCAAAACTAATATAGGACAGTGAGAAAAATAAACACCTTATGGTTTCTAAGATTTTATGGAATAAGATAATGAAGAAGTAGAGTGTGCTAATGTTGCTTCTCATAAAACTATTCCACTCTTTGTGTTGGTCTAGTCAACTCAAGTGTTGAGATTTGTGGGTCAACAGAAGAAAGTCTTAGTAGCATCACAGGAAAAAACGTCAACTTGCTTTAGCTCAGCAAGCAGAGATTATGAACAGGAGTAAATGCACTTTTGTAACTCCAACAGCTATTCTAGGTCACAATGCATATGCTTTAGTGGTTTATAAGACCTGACTTAACAACTCAGAGTGGGACGATTGTTCAAAGCAATTATCAAGAGCTTGTCCCTGTTACTTCTAAATCAAAGGAGATTTTTATCAAGTCAAAAGTAACTTTATACAAGTAAACCAGATGCCAGTGTAAAATTTTCCTGGGTTCAGGAATATCCAGATCAAATGATGAAGACAACAGACACATTTTCATATTTGGCTTACCTGATGCAAAGCGCTGACTAATTTGAAAAGACCCTGATGCTGGGAAAGATTAAGGGCAGGAGGAGAAGGGGATGACAGAGGATGAGATGGTTGGATGGCATCATCGACTCAATGGACATGGGTTTAGGTGGACTCTGGGAGTTGCTGATAGACAGGGAAGCCTGGCATGCTGCGGTTCATGGGGTCGCAAAGAGTCAGACATGACTGAGAGACTAAACTGAACTGAAACAATAATAAATATTAATCTAATATTAAAATATTAATATTATTAATGTTAACCAGCCTGTCTGAAACATAGTACCTGTAGTAATTCCTGAAAAAGATTTTCCAGAGAGTCAACTTGTTCACCAAATGATTAGAAACTTAGAAAAGAAGTTTTGCAGTAAAGAACTGGCAGTGATTTTAAGATCAATTTTGTATGTGTTTATATAATTATAAGGGTATAATGGCAGCCCACTCCAGTATTCTTGCCTGGAGAATCCCAGGGACGGGGGAGCCTGGCGAGCTGCCGTCTATGGGGTCTCACAGAGTCGGACATGACGGAAGTGACTTAGCAGCAGCAGCAGCAGGGGTATAATAGTTTAAATTATTGTTCAAGTGATTATTTTTAACTTATGTTGGAAAATTTTAAATATATATAAAAAAGAAAAAAATAGCATGATGAACTCCATATACCCATCACTGAGCTGCAACAATTATCAACCCAAGTCCAATTTGGTTTTTTCTGTATTTCAACCCACCCTCCCCAACTTCTATCCCTCAACACCTAATATTTATTTTAAAAAAAATCCAAGATCATATACTTTATTAATAAGTATTTCAACATGCATGTCTAAAAAGAGAAGGACTTTTAAAGCAAACCATAAATGTAATGACATAATTCCAGCAAAATTCCTTAACTTTATCTAATATTCAAGCCATGTTCACATTTGAGAGGAACCACTCATTTTTCATTTTATAACGAAACTATATAAACCAAAATAGAATAAAACATGTCAAACATCCAGTTTGACACTGGATATTAAAAATGTATTATTTTGATATATGTACTATACACATATAATATATATGCCAAGAGGAATTCACTTTTTAATTTTTTTGCAGAAGGTAAAGAAAATGTAACTTTATTTTAAGGATAGAATAAAAAGCAACTAAGAAAACAAAGAGACTAATGTGTTCACAGGAAATAGAAAGCATTCCTGTCTGATGATTTCTTGTGTGTGTGTGTGTGTGTGTGTGTGTGAAATAAGAGAAGGGTTTATGTACTGAGTGTAGATGTGATAGAGAAGAGTAGAGGAGTTCTGAAATAGTCTTAAGTAGATGTTTTGTTGAAAATGAGAAATGGACTCTCATTGGCAATCTCTAATACAGATTTTCATAATATCTCTTAGAAAATCCTTGATGGGAAAAATAAAAGATCAAATTTCAGAGGTCTAAAACAAAAAGTTGAACTATAAAAAAAGTGACACTCATTATAAGGGAGAAACACTCTTTAAAACTTCACCTCATTGTGCAGTCTGGTTCCATGTCATGGAACAAATATAATATTCTTGATCTAAAACTTCAAATAGATTAATAGATGAAGGAAAGTGGAAGTGTACTAAACTATTGCTCTCACATAAAGAGAACCAAAAATGAACACTTTATTTTTGGTCTTTGATATTTAGATAAATGTAAGTTAAGGAGGGCTTATGAAAAATTTAAAGGTAGCTATTTAAATTATTACTAGCATAGAGACCCTCAAAAACATTGATTAAGCAAAATGGCTAGCAACAAAGGCAAAAAATGATTCATGTATAAAAAGACAGAAGAAAAGATATCCATGCACAATTAAAGAAAAAAGGAAAGCTTAGAACTAAATGATTATAAAAGCAAAAGTGAATTGATTAAATCCTCCAATTAAAAGTCAACCACTCTCAGATCAAAGTATAGTAATTAAATGATATTTACAAGAGACAGCTTTAAAACAGAGATAGAAAAGTGTAATTCATTACACTAATTTTTCAAAAGTTTCCTTTAAGTTTCTTGTAAATTGAATTTTAACAAATTCAATTTAAAATGAATATATAACTACTAAGAAACTTTTCCACAAAAACATTAATTTGATCAAAATTTGTTCAAAATCAAAATGGAATGAAATGAAATACCATATGTACAAGAGATTTTATCATTGCAATGTCAGTTTTTGAAGTAAATAAAAATATACATGAGTTTCCTTAAGGGTTGAATAATATAATTTATCATATAAATTTATCAGAGTGTATCATAAACATAGATGCATATTACTTTTTTCAGCACCCACATAATATTTACAAAATTTGATTATGTATTAAGCCATAGGAAACTTGAAAGTGAAAAGTGAAAGTGTTAGTTGCTAAGTGTAAGTTGTGTCCAACTACTTGCAACCCCATGGACTGTAGCCGCCAGTCTCCTCCGTCCACGGGATAGAAAACTTAATAAATCTTAAATAGTTGAAATTGTGTAAACTTTACTCTCTTTTCAAGAAAGCATTAGAAAAAGGCTTATAACGAGAGCCATGATAAAAATATATCCAATGCTGTGTATGTCAGAAAAACTCTAATGTCAAAAAAGAAATTAACAGCTGTGATTTATTTTTAATTTATTACTTACCCTCCCCCCAATTTAGAGACTTGAAACAATAAAGATTTATTATTTCACAGTTTCTGAGGGTCAGAATTCAGAAGCAGCGTATCTAGGTGGTTCTAGCAAAAAGTTTCTAATGAGGCTGCAGTCATGGTAGGAGCCCAGGTTGCTGTCATCAAAGGCTTTTCTGGACCCGAAAGACCCACTTTCAAGATGGTCACTCACATGGCTGTTGGCAGGAAGCCTTGGTTTCTTGCCACATTGTCTTTTCCACAGGGCTGTTTTCAACACGACTGCTGATAACCCTGAGAGGGAGTATTCTGAGGGAGAGTAGGAAGCTTTTATGACCTATGTCTAGAAGTTACCCCCTCTCCCTGCCACCTTATTCTACTCATTTTAAGTGACTCCCTGAGAACAGCCACACCTAACAGGAGGCAAATGAGACTCCACCTTTTGAAGAGAGTGTCACAAGGTTTGTGAACTTACTTTAAAGAACCACGTTAAACTGTTTTAAATACAATGATTATAATCACATAACATATCAATATTTGTGGAATGTAGCTGATGCTTTATTATTTAATAAGAAAGAACTTAGAATTTTCAATTCAAGAGGCTCAGAAAAGCAAGAGTACCACACTACTAGGGAGGAAAAAAAGAACAAACAGCATTACCACAGATCAAAGCAAAAATTAATGACGTTTATAAATAAATAAAAGACAAGAAATCTTGAAATATATGAACTAAAGTCCCAGTGCTCTGAAAAATTCAATACAGTGGGCTAACAACTGAGAGGTAGAATGAGTAACCATAGATACACTGCCTTAGAAATCTGAAAGTAGATATAACCAGAAATGCAGAGGTTCCTTTTTTTTTTCACTATGAAACAGTATTATTTAAAATTTATGTTAATACATGTTTAATTTCAGTTAAATAAGCAATTGATTGAAGATACAAATTTGTAAAATTGCTTCAAGAAGAACTTTTAAAATCTGAATTGACATGTTAACTATGAAATACATCGAAATTCATTATTAAAAAAATGTACTATGTTCTCCTCTCCTTCAATTTTTCCAGGTCCAGAAAGTTTTACTTTGAGTTCTTTCAGATACTTAGGGAGTTGATTACTCTCATGACATTTAAACTTCCCAGAAGATAAGAAATCAGCAAACTTTTCAAATTAATTTTAAGAAATAAATGGAACTCAGTCAGTTCACTTCAGCCACTCAGTCGTGTCCAACTCTTTGCATTCTCATGGACTGCAGCACCCCAGGCTTCCCTGTTCATCACCCACTCCTAAAGCTTGCTCAAACTCATATCCATCAAGTCAGTAATGACATCCAACCATCTCATCCTCTGTCCTCCCTTTCTCCTCCTGCCTTCAATCTTTCCCAGCATCAAGGTCTTTTCAAATGAGTTAGCTCTTCACATCAGGTGGCCAAAATATTGGTGTTTCAGCTTTAGCATCAGTCCTTCCAATGAATATTCAGGACTTATTTCCTTTAGGATTGACTTATTTGATCTCCTTGCAGTCCAAGGGACTCAATATACAAAATGAAATAGGACTCAGGTATACAAAATGAAATAGGACTCAGTTATACAAAATGAAATAGGACTCAGATATCCAAAATGACAAGATTAGAAGGAACTTCATCAATTTGTAGATCAATTTTAATTATAAATACATAGATGATATCCTCAGTGATATCAAAGGTATAGTGGTATAAAAGTGGTGGAAAAACAATATGAGTTTGTAGGACCTTTAAATTCAGTTCAATAATTTACTGCTTATAAGTGGTAGAGCAAAAACAAAAAGACACTAGGGGGTTAAAGTAAAAGACTGGATAAATACAAACTAGGCAAATGTCACAAAACAACACAATAACAAAAAAATAATTTACCTTGATGGCATTAAAGTTAGATGAGTATAGTTAATTATTAGAAAAATATTTGATAGAAAAATTGTGGAGTCATTTCTTGTTGATCAAAGGAAAACACAAGAAAGATAGTCTTGAATCTCCCCAGTGACGCTGGTTATAAAGAATCCACCTGCAGTGCAGGAGATGTGGAGACGTGGATTCCATGCCTGGGTTAGGAAAATCCCTTGAAGTAGGAAATGGGAACCCACTCCAGTGTTCTTGACTAGAAAATCCCATGGACAGAGGAGATTTGTGGGCTACAATCTATGGGGTCACAAAGAATCAGGCAGGACTGAGCACACACACACACAGAGTCTTGAATCTCTAGAACTGAATACATGATTTCACAGCATGGAGATTTAAGAGAAAATGATGGTGCAATATTTGTAACAATTGAGGAAGCAATTCAGCGATCATACCTTGAGAATTTTGCAATGTTCATTCATTCTTATCTATTTATTATACTTCTCAGAAAAATCTATCTTAAAAATAATCCTAAATGAAAGCAAAAAAAAATTATTTCTACACATAGTCCATATACAGTAATGATCAAAAGCATGGACTCAGGGCCAGATTGCCTGGGTCAGAAACCTTATTCTACTACAGTAGCTGGTGAATGCTTTGTTTCTCAGTTTCTTCATCTGGAAAATGGGGATAAAAGCACCCACTTCATAAGTTCCCCTCCCTTGGGTTAAATTAATTTTATATAAAATATATAAATATATATAAAATATATATAAAATATATCTCACATACTGATCAGTATTCAGCTGACCCATGAGCAACAAACTTAAGGGTGAGGGGTGATGACCCTCCACATATAGAAAATTTACACATAACTTCACAGTTGATCCTCCATGACTTCAACCAAGCTTGGATTGTGTAGTACTCTAGTACTTATTTAGTGCAAAAAATTTATATATAAGTGGACTCATGCAGTTCTAACCCATATTGTTCAAGGGTTAACTGTATATGTGTTTGTTATGATGAAATTTATCAATAGTATGAATATTAATGGAAAAACAAATAAGGAAAGAAAAGATAGCTAGTCAATATGATATGAGGGAAATTAAATATATCTATTAAAGGGATGCTCTCTCTGTAGCTATTAAAAAATAGTGGGTAGAAAGACAACATTAAAATACTAATAATATAATGTTAAGTAAAAAGCAAAAATACAAATGGTAATGTGTGTTACACAAATAATACCATATACACTAGATTTTCTGTTCATATGAAAAAAATGGAAGTTTACATCAGTGTTGATTGCTGAATATGGTAACAGGTTATTTATCCATTACTTTATTTCAATCTTTTTTTATTTTCTAAATTTATCTTTCTTGAATTAAAAAACTCCAGGTATTTCTTTTTTAAAAATTTAATGTTCAGATTGAATGCTTCATAACCATTCTCATTAAACAGGAAAAAGGACAATTTGTTAGGCCTTTTATTTTTTAATTATTTCTCTCAGTGATTAATTATTTGATTATCTCTCAGATCAGAGTTGAAGAAGGCAGTGGCACCCCACTCCAGTACTCTTGCCTGGAAAATCCCATGGACAGAGGGGCCTGGTAGGCTGCAGTCCATGAGGTCGATAAGAGTCGGACAGGACTGAGCGACTTCACTTTCACTTTCACTTTCATGCATTGGAGAAGGAAATGGCAACCCACTCCAGGGTTCTTGCCTGGAGAATCCCAGGGATGGGGGAGCCTGGTGGGAGGCCATCTATGGGGTCGCACAGAGTTGGACACGACTGAAGAGACTTAGTGGCAGCAGCAGCAGATCAAAGTCACTGGAAGAAAATTTAGATAAGGATTCAGGGTTAGTGAAATTATTTTTATTTCCCTTTAGGTGATTAGACCAGGTCTGGAACCACAGCTGCAGAATCACCTTGACATCACCATCATAATTTCTGGCAAGTGTATGTTTACTTGCCCTATTTACTTTATGTTCAGTTCAGTTCAGTTGCTCAGTCGTGTCAGAATCTGCGACGCCATGAACTGCAGCATGCCAGGCCTCCCTGTCCAACACCAGCTCCCAGAGTCCACCCAAACCCATGTCCACCGAGTTGGTGATACCACCAACCATCTCATCTTCTGTCGTCCCCTTCTCCTCCTGCCCCCAATCCCTCCCAGCATCACAGTCTTTTCCAATAAGTCAGTTCTTCACATCAGGTGGCCAAAGTATTGGAGTTTCAGCCTCAACATTAGTCCTTCCAATGAACACCCAGGACTGATCTTCAGAATGGACTGGTTGGATCTCCTTGCAGTCCAAGGAACTCTCAAGAGTCTTCTCCAACACCACAGTTCAAAAGCATTAATTCTTTGGCGCTCAGCTTTTTTATAGTCCAACTCTCACATCCATACATGACCACAGGAAAAACCATAGCCTTGATTAGATGGACCTTCGTTGGCAAAGTAATGTCTCTGCTTTTGAATATGCTATCTAGGTTGGTCATAACTTTCCTTCCAAGGAGTAAGCGTCTTTTAATTTCATGGCTGCAATCACCATCTGCAGTGATTTTGGAGCCCCCCAAAATAAAGTCTGACACTGTTTCTCCATCTCTTTCCCATGAAGTGATGGGACCGGATGCCATGATCTTAGTTTTCTGAACATTGAGCTTTAAGCCAACTTTTTCACTCTCCTCTTTCACTTTTATCAAGAGACTTTTGAGTTCCTCTTCACTTTCTGCCATAAGGGTGGTGTCATCTGCATATCTGAGGTTATTGATATTTCTCCTGGCAATCTTGATTCCAGCTTGTGCTTCTCCCAGCCCAGCGTTTCTCATGATGTACTCTGCATATAAGTTAAATAAGCAGGTGACAATATACAGCCTTGACGTACTCCTCTTCCTATTTGGAACCAGTCTGTTGTTCCATGTCCAGTTCTAACTGTTTCTTCCTGACTTGCATACAGGTTTCTGAAGAGGCAGGTCAAGTGGTCTGGTATGCCCATCTCTTTCAAAATTTTCACAGTTTATTGTGATCCACACAGTCAAAGGCTTTGGCATAGTCAATAAAGCAGAAATAGACGTTTTTCTGGAACTCTCTTGCTTTTTCCATGATCCAGGGGATGATGGCAATTTGATCTCTGGTTCCTCTGCCTTTTCTAAAACCAGCTTGAACATCTGGAAGTTCATGGTTCATGTATTGCTGAAGGCTGGCCTGGAGAATTTTAAGCATTGCTTTACTAGTGTGTGAGATGAGTGCAATTGTGCAGTAGTTTGAGCATTCTTTGGCATTGCCTTTCTTTGGGATTGGAATGAAAACTGATCTTTTCCAGTCCTGTGGCCACTGCTGAGTTTTCCAGATTTGCTGGCACATTGAGTGCAGCACTTTCACAGCATTATTTTATGTTACATCATCGAATTCCTCATACCTGCAGTTTTTTGCTGTCATTTCTGAAATGCTTTTTTTTTTTTTTTTGCTGCTTTTATTCCCATATATGTTTTCTTTACTCTGCTAAGGAAGGGGTTTGGATTTGCCACACTGGAAGCTGATGGCTTCATTGTATTCTTTTATCTTTTCTTTCATCCATGTTCAACCCTTCCCACTGTTCAGACACAAAAACATCAACACTTTGGGTGTTTTTGAGACGCATGTTCTGGTCTGATTTGTTTGCGAAAATGTTGGCTGAAATGCACAGCACATCTATACAGTTATGGTCTTTTCCATGGAGGGCAGACTGGTGCTGGGGCATCAAGCCTTCATGGGCATATCATGTGGATGCTGGGTAGCTCAGCTGAACTATATTGACCAAATTTAGATCCCGGGACCATTTTGTAACCTTTATACTTCAGACAGATTGTTATCTTCCCCCTTGCCGACCAGTGCAAACAGAAGTGTTTGTAGAACTGCAGCTGACCTCAGCAGGTCTCCTTAAGATGAACACTTGTAACCAGAAGTAAATGGTTTCAGTGATCAATGGGGACACTCGACTTTGCATTAAATGGTGTTTCATGTTTCTTGCGATGTGCTTCAATTTGGGCCCAGTAATTCCGGAGATGTGACTCATCTCCCTCTTTATTGATCACAGGCAATGCGGAGTATCTTATAACTCTTCTTTAAAAACTGGCTGTGAATTTAAACAGCTGCCATGCCTGCAGGAGGCTGACAGAGTCAATCTGGCTTCCTGGGAAGACCATTGCCATTGTTTTGTGGAGAGGGTAGAGAAGCATGTCTAATCTAACTGTCTCCTAGTAAAAGAGTCACTTTAAAGACAATCTTTTCTAATGGAATTCATTCCTGTTTTTTAAATACATACTATAGTGCCTTATGAATAATCTAGAAAGGCTGGCTTACTCCTAGTGCTGTGTGGTGTAAGAAGTGAGATGGTCCATGAGTCCCCTTCCCAATACCAATTCCTGCTTTTTGTTACTCTCCTAGATCCTTGTGGATCTAGGAGGGGTGGTATAGATTCTCCCCAACCCCAGAACTTTTTGGATAATTAAATCCTATGGCCATTTGTTATTCAAGTCTAAAATTTTGTTCTTTATTATATTTCTGATCCCAAAATACATTGAGGCAAGTCAACCTCTGTGAGATTGTCAAAGAAGTCATGAAATAAGTATATTCCAATTTTAAGGTGGCAATATTACATGTTTCAAGCTTTAGATTCCCTGGTGGCTCAGACTGTGAAGAATCTGCCTGCAAAGCAGGAGACCTGGGTTTGATCCCTGGGTCTGCAAGATCTCCTAGAGAAGGGCATGGCAACCCGCTCCAGTATTCTTGCTGGAGAATCTCATGAACAGAGGAGGCTGGTGGGCAATACAGTTCATGGGGTTGCAAAGAATCAGACCCAACTGAGCAACTTTCACTTCAGTTCAGTTCAGTTCAGTTGAGTCTCTTAGTCGTGTCTGACTCTTTGCAACCCCATGAATCACAGCACGCCAGGCCTCCCTGTTCATCACCATCTCCCGGAGTTCACTCAGGCTCATGTCCATCGAGTCCGTGATGCCATCCAGCCATCTCATCCTCTGTCATCCCCTTCTCCTCCTGCCCCCAATCCCTCCCAGCATCAGAGTCTTTTCCAATGAGTCAACTCTTCTCATGAGGTGGCCAAAGTACTGGAGTTTCAGCTTTAGCATCATTTCTTCCAAAGAAATCCCAGGGTTGATCTCCTTCAGAATGGACTGGTTGGATCTCCTTGCAGTCCAAGGGACTCTCAAGAGTCTTCTCCAACACCACAGTTCAAAAGCAGCAATTCTTCGGCGCTCAGCCTTCCTCACAGTCCAACTCTCACATCCA
>NW_024080460.1:0-2545 GCF_014754425.2 Oryx dammah
TCTGTAATTGCTGAGATGGGTGGATATAGGACCCCAAGCACCCTGGGAACTGAGGCCCTCAAGTGACAGCAGAGGTCCGGGCTGAGCCAGGAGCAGTGTGGCCTGTGCCCTGGCGAGTGGAGAGCTGCAAGGGTGGGATTGGGGCCAGGAAAGGGGTGGGAGACTTGGGGGCGGAGGGTGTGGCAGCACCTGGCGGGGTCTGGGAGGTGCTGGCTGTCGCGGCTCGAGGCAGGGACACCTGAACCTCCACCGTGCAACCCCCACGGGGCAGAGTCATCTGGCAGACCATGATCGAAGTTTAGAGGACGAGTTCACAGCAGGTTGAATGAACCCCTGTACCCACTGTGGGTTCATTTTAGGTGCCTGGAGTGAGGTTGGTCAAGCCCTTGCTGAGCTCGAGTGAGGTAGTCCGACAGGGAGGACAGAGGTCAGGGTAAGAGTGAGGGGCAGCTAGCGTGGTGAGTCCTCCTCAGCCGGGTCAGTTCTGGGGACACCCTTGACTTCAGGGGTGCCTTTCAGTAGCCTCACTGGAGGGTTGTTTGGGGATTAGAGGGGGAAGAAGCCCACTTAGAAGATGTGTTCATTCCCAGGGGTGGTGGTTTCTGAAGCAGTTTATACAGGTAGGTTCAACTGTGACCCAGTACCTTGCAGGATCATGTTTGACAGGGGGCCTAAGCCATGGGCATGGCCTTCCTTCTCCAGCACCCCACACTCCCCGGTCGTCTTTTTGGCAGCCCCTCCCCCCTCTCTGCACCCCTGATGGTTGGCCTGAGCCCAGCCCCCCTGTTACCACGGAGCCCCTTGTGACTGAATGGGTTCCTGTTCCAGGCTTCTGGGATAAGTGCTGGGGGCAGAGCCTTGGTGCCATTTCTCCTTGAGACAGTGGTGCAGGTAGTCCTAGTGTGAGAGCAGTGGTCCTAGTGTGAGAGTGGTGTGTGTGAGAGTGGTGTGTGTGAGAGTGGTGTGTGTGAGAGTGGTGTGTGTGAGAGTGGTGGTCGTAGTGTGAATAGTGGTGGTCGTAGTGGGAGATCGGTGGTGCTAGCTCAGGAGCCGAGGTATCCTACCGTGAAACAAGGGTAGCCCCCAAGTTTGGGGCTGCCCCCTTCGGTGAGGATGGGTCGCAGAAGGGCCCGCCTGTGGGCGTTATTCCAGTGCTGCAACCCCAAGGCACAGGCCAAGACAAGAAAGAACTTGGCCTCCACCCAAGTCCTGGAAGGAGAGTGGCCTGAGGTGAGAGCCGCCTGCAGCTGGGCCCGTCAGATTGGCCCTCACCCGGCGAAGTGTCGGGGTTGTGTTTCATTTCATTAGCATGGCTGTGGGCCCTGCCGGCCAGGGCGTTTTAGCCTTAGTGCGCAGCATTGACCCCAGCCGTTTACCTTGTAAGATGCTGTGCAGGTGCTGCGTGGAGGGTGGGCAGGGGCCCCACAAGAAGGGAAACACTGGCTGGAAGAGTCACTGGGGCATGAGGACTGAGCTGTCGAGTCAGTCCTTGAAGCAGAAACGCCAATCCCCTTAACGATTCCCTTCTTCCAAAGAAAAGATATACTGGCTGGAGGAGTCTCTGAGGCATGAGGATCGAGCTAGAGTGTTGGGGACCAGCATGAGGAATTCCGCCCGTGGCAAAGGTCATGAGGAAGGAGGCTTGGCATACGAAAAGGCGTGATCAAGCCTCAGGAAACCCCCTGTTCCCGAGCATCTACCCCCAAACCAGAGTCTGTTTTATGCTGTCGTCTACGCCTCTGACTTTACCAGGGGCTCTCCCCCATAACCGTTTTTCTTGGAGAAGGAGTAAACGTGCAGCTCCAAGGCAATAAAAATTCCTGGGCGTGACAAGAGTGTTTCAGCTTACGACTCCTCTGAAGGTTATCTAGCCCGCCTGTAGAGGTTCCTCTGGCCACATGTGATTGTTTACAGCCTCCCAATCTGAGAGGCATGAGATGTTTTAGACTTACAAAAGGCAAATTCTTTTGGGGAGTTAGAAATTATCAGAATAGTGGGTTGGTTAGGAATTATATGGGTGAAGGGTTTTTCATTTGTTGTGTCAATGATTGCTGCTAATTCCCTGCTCTGGGTGGGACAAGGATGTCTCAGGTCAAACCTCTCTGCTGACAGACTAGCTTGTGTGACAGGATTATCCATACTCCTGCCACTAAAACACAGAGTGTTTTGGAGTATTTTGAGAGTCTTAATTAGCATAGGGCTTTTCTCATTGTTGAGTCAATGATTGCCACCAGGCCTCCACATCCTTAGGCATCTCGGAATATATTAATCAATGTATTTGGAATATAGAAAAGAAAATGTACTTTTTGATGTTAGCAATACTAGACTTTTTGAGTTAATGAATTTTCTCTTTCATAATAGATCACTGTGCTTTGTTATAAATCACTGTGTCTTTGTTATGTAAAAATGTATCTTTATCGCTATCTTAAGACTAAATAGATCTTAAGGGGACCATTGGTGAAAGGATTTTCATTTGTCAGGCTGATGTTTGCTGCTAAATCTCCATATTCCCTGCCCGTATAATGAATATAACTAACATATAGGA
>NW_024080460.1:2555-16560 GCF_014754425.2 Oryx dammah
ACCCTCACCCTATAGGAATGCAACTTTATCTGGAGGGTGGTGCCTGGTTTAAGAAAAACTACCCTTGGAAGAAATAAGGTTTCTGGTTATCAGAAAGAAAAGATCATAGAATGTCAGCAGGTCTTACTCATGGCCAGAAGATGATGTAATATCCCTAAGACCGCTGCGTGACTCTGTATTCATCCCTATGTGTAACAAAAGGTATATAAGCAAACCCCCAAATAAAGAAATCCGATCAGTTTCCGGAAAGACTGATTCCACCATGTCGCTTCTTTCTTGCTCCCGTTTCTCTGGCTGAAATTCAGCCTCTTTTCTCCACTAATTATCCTACTACACTATCCGTTTCTAATCTCTCTCTATATCTGTAATTAAATATGTATTTTTCCAAAGACGCCGACGACGCCCCACCTTCAAATTCCCTGGATCCACCAGGGCTGCACCCCGGTACTAGAGAGTCAGTCCTTGAAGTAGAAAGGCTAAGCCCATTAATGTCTCTCATCTTCCAAAGAACAGAGCAGTGTGTCCAGTATTTTAATCACGGGTACCTACGGCATCCGTGTATAACATACACCCTCATAGCTACACATGTCTACTACATGCCTCTTATAAGTGCTGGGCACTGTTCTGGGTTCTGAACACTCAGTATGTAGTAGGGGATACATAGCCCAGGATTTTTTAAATTCTGCAAAGAAAAATAGAAGAACGTGTGGTTCAGTTTGAGCAAGTTCACCACGTGGATGGCCCCACGTGCACACAAATTGTGGCAAAATACATATACCATCAATTTTACATTTTAACCAGTAGATTGAATGACTGGGTGGCTTCCGTGGAGTCAGGCTAACAGATGGCCTTGGGGTGCCATCTGCCTTTTTCCCAGAGGAACACGCCAAAGCCTGGTGGTTCCCTTTGTTCTTCACTCTCCCCAGTGGCTCTAGGTCACTGCTCTGTGTCTCGTTTAAGAATCTCTTTATCCACTTTGTTGTTAGGTTTATGTTTAGGAAAGCTTCTCAGACGTCCCTGGGCCTTGAGATGGCAGGCTTGGATTCTGGGTTCTCCCCTGCCACGTGCCTGCCAGGTCAATGGGGAGGCTGAAGGTCGGTCTGAGTTGTGGTGGTCTGTGTGGTCTTGGGGTCAGTGGACCCCCTCTTCTCTGGAGGGGCTGGGAGATCCTTTGTGTGAAGCCTGGAGAGACTTGACAGGGCCAGTCTTCACAGTCTCGCTGTCTTTTTCATTTATGTTTGCATTTAGGTTCTCATTTCATTGTTTCTTAGGAGAAGAAGAATGTACAACAACTTAGGGAGCAACTTCAGAGACGAGAAGAAGAAATATCAGTGCTGAAGGCAGAAATCAACAACACCAGGGTCAGTATGGGGACTCTCAGGTGTTGACATTTGCCCCGCATGGGTCACTGCTGGCCTCCATGTTGCTGTCCTTAAACTCTGTCTGATTTTCAAGTCATTTTTCACATCTTCCCACTGAGCAGACCAGGGCGGATCAGTTCGGGGTTCTCATACCTTGCTTCAGATTTATGATGAGAGCTAATGTAACTTTAGTACATTTGATGGGGGAGTTCTCTTAACTTAGATTTTTGTCCACGCTACACTTTGTGTGGGATCCTAGTTCCCCGACCAGGGATGAAAACCCGTGATCCCTGCAGAAGTGTGGAGTCTTCACTGCTGGGCCCCTGGGGAAGTCCACTCTTAGCTTTCAACTGAACTGGTGGGATTCCGAAGTGCCTTAGCATGTTTCCGGCTATAGTGTGAGGCTGAGAGGAGTTATGGGCCCTGAAATCGAGCATGAGGTTGAAGGTGCTCCTTTGGCACCGCCCTGCAGCTGCTGCTAGATCCCCTGGAGTTCCTGGTTTCCCGGTACGCGCCGTCCCTCTGGATGATGGCGGGCAGGTGGCAGGCACAGTCCCCAGCCGGCATGACCAGCAAGGTGGAGGTGCTCAGGGCACTGAAATTGCTCTTTGAGCACCACAAGGCCCTGGATGAGAAGGTACCAGCCCCCTGGCCGTCCTGGATTTGTACACTTAGTGCCTTGTTTTGACCTCACCGATTGCCCAGAAGTGCTGTGTTCCCTCCCTCTCAAGACAAGGCTGTCTAAGGCTTCCTTTCCCCCTTAGAGACCCTGCGACAGTTCTCTAAGGCACGAGGAAGACCTGGCTAAGGTGATCGCGCTCAGGAAGTCATAGACAAGCAGTCACAGGAGCAGAGCCAGATGAAGGGGCGCCTGGCAGCTCTCTCTGCCCACGTGACAGAGCTGGAGGAGGACCTGGACACGGCCAGGAAGGACCTCCTCAAGTCCGAGGACGTGAATATGAAACTGCAGCAGGACGTCTGAGAAGTGAGTGACGGCGGCCGTGTCTGTCGTCCTGAGGTGGACTGTGGGCCCCTTCTTCTCCCGGGGATCTCAGCCTTGGGATGGCTGCGTAAGAGCACAGCACTGGAGAGACTGCAGCTGGCTGCCTCCCCGCCTCTGCGTCGAGGTCTCTGGGGTAGAAGAGTCCTGGTCCAGGCGGTCTGTTGGCAGTGGACCAACATGAGGGTAGCCCTGGCACTGTGCTGCACCCTGGGTGTGGACTCCTCATTTCCAGAAGTTCTAGGCAGCCCACTGTGCTCCTTTTGTAAAAATTCATTCATCCATCCATTCATTTATTGGCGTAAAATTGCTTTACACTGCTGTGTCAATTTCTGCTGTACAGCAAAGTGAATCAGTCATCTGCCTATCTGTCTCCCTCTCCTTTAGATTTCCTGCCCATTTACTTCACCACAGAGCACTGAGTGGACTCCCCTGTGCTGTATGCTAGATCCTTACTCGGTGACTTTATGTGCAGTATCAGTGCTGTATATATGTCAGCCCCAGTCTCCCAGTTCATCCCCGCCTCCACCTGCCTGTCGAATGTGTTCCTGATGATGCTGAAATGTCCTTCTGATTCACTCAGGTGAGTCTGGCGACGTCTCTGGAGCCCGTTCTCTCAGAGAGACGGGAGCATGCTGAGTGGGCTCTGCTGAGGCAGCTTGCCTGGCCATCTTCTCTAGCTTTCTGAGGTTCCGCTCCTTGAAGGGATGTGTGACAGTGATACCGGCGGTCAGGCAAGTCGAGTGGCGTTTGCTCACCCTCAGATCCTCAGGCCCGAGCTGTGTGACCCTGTGGAATCGTGATGTTTATGGCGGTCGTGTCTGCGGGGGTCATGATTTATGAGAAACATCCCGGGGATGTGGTGTTGCTGGGGGCATCGTCCCCATGACCAGCCAGCCAGCCACCCCGTTCTTCTGGCGGGAAAGGTGTTGCCGCGTGCTGCCGGTGGGCACTGGCTGGGCATGGAGCGTCGGGCCAGGCCTGTGCTTGCGCGGCAGTTGGGAGAGTTGCCCGGAGCTCAGTGGGTGGCTGAGACACCACCGGTTGGCTGGCGGCGGGCGGTGTCCGGCGCTCGCAGACCCTCCCAGAGCAGGGTCACTAACAGCCGCCAGGGGGCGCACTTCTGCCCGTGATCTTCCTCTCCGGGCATCTCTGCGGTCCGTCCCCGTCAGCCTTGTAGTCCGACCGTTTGTCTTCCGGAAGCTCTGCCACTAAGGAGGCTAAACGGTTCGAACTCCCTCCCAGCTTGGGAAGGTAGAACGTGTGCCTCGCGCGTCCCACGCTTGCCGCTGCCTGCTGCCCGTGCTGGCTCACCACAGGCAGTCCAAGGAGGGGGCGCAATGGCCACGGTTGCGGGGCCTGGGGCAGGGGGGAGCACGTCTCCTCTCACGAGCCGGTCACCAGCACCCGCTGTGAGCCACGTGTCACACCCGAAGCCACGCAGGCTGCGTGAGCAGGCATGCAGGCATGCTCCCTGCGAACCCGGGGCCGTGGTCCGCACAGAGCATGGCCCGCTTGCCACCCCTCCAATCACAGCCCCCGTGCCATCAGGACAGGGTCGTTGGGAGCAGAGCTGATGCTGTTCTTGGCCGACAGGCGGAAGAGAGACAGGGCAGCATCGAGGAGAGGCTGCGCCAGATGGAGGCTCAACAGAAGAACAAGAAGCTGCAGCAGGTGCGTGTGCTGACCGGGAGGCGGCGTCTGGGCGGGAGACCCGGCTTGGGCAGGGGCCAGCGCTGCCTTTCTCTGCCGCTGGCATCTCTGCCGCCCAGTGTGTACGTGTGTGGCCCCATCTGCTGATCCGGGCACCCACCTCCTCCGGAGCAGGGCCAGAGGTGGTTGCCCATAGGCAGTGGGCAGGGGGCAGGGCGTCCCCACGTTCAAAGAGGCTGCTTGTTGCTCTGACCAGCCAGTCCCAGGAGCTGCTTGGGATACAGGTGGACCTCATGACTGCCCCTCAGACAAACCTGAGGGTGCCAGCCCGGGGCCCATGAAGCTGAAGGCGTGTTGCCCAGGTGTGGAGCCTGCTTGCCTCGGATGTGGCGCTGGAATCCCACATGCCAAACTGCTGGTCCAGACACGGTGTGTGTGTAGCATGGCTGCTCCTAGGCAGGAGGAGAACAGTAGTTGCGCTCCGACAGAAGGCATGTCAGGAAGGGGTGATGGTGGAGGCTCGCATCACCAAGTCCTGAGAGAGGTTTCCCGGAAAGGTTGGCCACAGGGCGATACAGACCATCCAGGAAATGGAGTGGGGATCCCGGGTCCAGCCTCCCATGTCAGTACTGTCCCCACCATGCCTGCGTTCTCAGACCTGGACTGCAGAACCTCACAGGTGGGCCCTCAGGGGGCAGTGGTTCTGACTCCCATCGTGAGACCAGCAGTGAGGCGCCCTCCCCGCTTAGGCAGAGAGCTCAGTGTCTCCCGATCAGGCGTGCACTTCCTTACTTTCAGAACTGCTGCTCAGAGGCTCTTGAGATCAGGATGCTGTTTATGACTAAGCCAATTCAAAGTCGACTTTTGTTTTGCTTTAAAAATCTTTGAATACCTACGCCTTATTGTGGAAGCTGTGACAGGTTTTGTTTCCTTGGGCTCAAAAATCACTGCAGTTGGTGACTGCAGCCATGAGATTAAAAAATGCTTGCTCCTTGGAAAGCTATGACAAACATAGACAGCATATTCAAAAGTAGAGACATCACTTTGCTGACAAAAGTCCATATAGTCAAAGCTATGGTTTTTCCGGTAGTCACGGATGGGTGTGAGAATCGGACCATAAAGAAGGTTGAGCACTGAAGAATGGATGCTTTCGAATTGTGTTGCTGGAGAAGACTCTGTTTTAATAGAAAATAAACTGTTTTTAAATGTATTATGATGGAAAATTTCAAACATGCACAAAAGTGGATGGAGTAGTATAATAAATGCCGATGACCCATCAATTAGTCTCAGCAATTTCTAACACAGAGCCAATCTCAACTAGATCATTCTTTTGTCTTCTCTCCATTTTTTTTATACAATAGGTCCTAAAACAGCTTTTTAAACCTTGAAATTGATGCTCATTTTATAAAACACAGCCTTGCAAACTTTGTTATTACATTTAAAAATTGCTTGAGGTAATTATTTCCAGTTTTTAATATGAATTTTCATATTGGAAAAGACCCTGATGCTGGGAAAGATTGAAGGCAGGAAGAGAGTGGATGACAGAGGATGAGATGGTTGGATGGCATCACCATCTCAATGGACATGAGTTTGAGCAGATGCTTAGCAGAAGTCGAGTTACATTTTCCTTATGGCTAATCCACTGCTGTAACATGTATAGCATTTCTGGTTTTGAACACTGAATGTGTTTGCATTATAGATGGATTTAGAGTCTGTGGTGGTTGTGTGTGGGTCAGAATTCTGAGTAGTCCTTTCTGGGTTCACCGGAAAGCTGAGACAAAACGTGAGCCTTTCACGTGGACTGTGCTGTGCGTCAGAAAGATAATACGAGCCACATACACAATCTAAAATTTCCTAAAAACCAACGGGCTACTTGACGTCCTTCTTTCACCGCGAGTCTTGAAATCTTCTGTGTGATTTCCACACCGAGCTTTGTACCAGCTTGTCTCACATGCTCAGGGGCTGCATGAGGTGAGTGACCGCCACGGCCGCAGCACAGAGCTGCCAGGTTGAGTCGAGTGACTCGGAAACTTGACCCGTTTGACTCGTTTTACCTTGTGAGGAAGTGAAGTGGGCTGTAGAGAAATGAATGTGAGGAATGCCCAGGAATGCAGGTGAGTTCTATGGAGACAGTTTAAAGCAATGAGAGGAGCGAGGGCAATAGAGTGAGTCATGTCCCCCTGACCCGAACCCCCGCCCCACGTCCAGCTTCTCTCTACAGACTTCGTCGTTGTTAATGGCTTGCCATGTTTCCTCCAGAGAAACCTTTTCTACACCTGAGATGGAACTTCCTCTTCATTATGGTTTATAAGTTCTGAGTGTTTCTATTTGCTACAGAACTCTTAGAGAACATTTTCTCAGAATTACAATGGTCGGAGTTGATACCTACTAACGTAACCTGTTCTGCACTTTCTGGTGCAAGTCATTTTACATCCGGAAAGCAAGCGGTGCAGGCTGTAGTATTTGCTGTTTCGTAGAACCAGCTGATTCTAAACCCGGAAACCCTGAGAGCCAAACTGGACGAGATGAGACTGCGAGGGGCTCCCTCCACCACGGGTAGGCCGCTCCCCCGGGCAGCTCCCCTCGGCGCTGTCGAGTGGGACAAGGGCCTGTCTGGTGTGTGCACAGCATGACTGGGTGTGGCTCATGGTCGCACCTCAAGGAGCCTGTAGCTTCGTGGCCAGCGAGAGGGAAGAGACAAGCATCGTTCCTTAGGGTCAAACTTGGTACCACGGAGTGGTGGTCACAGGACTGACAACACTCCAGACCACAGGTGGAGGTTTGGAGGTGGGGGGCCGACCAGTTGACATTTGGGTGTATTCATTTGAGGGGCCTGACAGACTGTGACACTGATGTTTCTGAAGAGTCGCAGAAGGTTGATGACCTGTAGTCTTTTTCACGTGAATGGAGACTGAGACGTGACTTGCCGTTGACTGCAGTGGGAGGAATCACCTGGCTTGTGAATGAGGCGAGCAGATTACTAAGCATCCTGATTTTTTCTTACTCGCTGTTATAGGGGCGGTAATTCTTATTAAGTATTGAAACGTTTCTTTGGCTTCTTCACGGAAAATGGTCATAAGTGAGAGATAAACTTTAGCAAAGGTTATTAAGTGCTTAACTGGTGACATTCATTCATCTGTAGGATATCGACTACTGCTTGAATCCTGAGTTAGGAGACAGTTTGGAGCCCATACGCATATTTCTGTGTTCGTGTGTTTAGGGGATCCTCGCAGTCCAGGGCCCCCACCCAGCCTTCTTCTAGAGAAAAGGAGATGTGATTTGAGACAAAGGCAGAGCCAGAAACTGGCAGGTGGAGTCCAAAACCATGGTGGGTGGAGTTCAAGGAGAGCACATGCCCTGCAGAACGGATAGGGGACATGGCCAGACTTGGTGGCAGAGCTCCTCCAGGGTGAGGGGCTGGTGCTGTCAGAGGTGGGGGACCCCTGCTCCCGGGGTGGATGAGGTGAGTGTGAGGAGGACTGCGTAGATAGTGGAGGAAGAGGAGGTGGACACGGCCTCCTGCTCTTGCAGGTTTTGGGTAACGAGGAGGGCCCTGGTGCCAGGACCCGAGGCCTGGCACAGTTGGGGGGTTCAGATGGAGAAGCCGGGTGAGAGATGAGAAGAGGAAGCAGCCGCGTGGCAGGAGGGGCCACTTTGCTCTGGACAGTGGGCCGCAGCGGCTGGTGCGAGGGAGGGGTGTCTCCAGGAGGCAGCTCTCGAGGGGTCAGGGCAGTGACTTAGCAGCACAGGTGGGGCCTCGGAGTGGGGCTCGTGGGCAGCGTGGGCTGGGTGGGGGGCGCTATGCTGGCTCAGGAGGGAGGGAGTGGGGACCAGAAACATGGCTCGCAGGCAGGGCAGGCACGGCGTATTTAGCAGGACCTCCCAGAGGAATTGGTCACCTTGTCTCTGAGACCTTCTCCCGGAAGAAAGAGCTTCGGGTGAGGAGAGGGAGAGAGATGGAGCCTGCACCCCGCGAGGGGACTGGGAGGTGATGGCTGGGGGGGGCGACCCAATCCGGAGGCCTCTGTGGCCCTCAGAGGACCCACGAGGGTCCGCAGTCCGTCACCCAGTTGGGGTGTCGTACCCCCCACCCAGTTCCCAAGTGTGCTCTGGCCCCAGGCCTTGGGTGGAAGTGGAGCAGAGAAAGGAGCAGATCCGTCAGGAGGGAGGGGATTTGGGAGGGAAGACAGGTGTGGCTTGGGGAGATTCCAGACCTCCATCTCCTGTGCAGCAGAGTTTTCCTTACGAAACCGTCAAGCAGGGCAGCATGTGACCCCGAGCAGGCTGAGCTGGTGGTTGGCCCTGGCCGCTCTGCAGATGGATGGGCTGTCCTGTCCTCAGAGGAGGGCGCTGTCTCCCGGGTTTAGGGACTCCTGCACGTGAAGGCGCCACCCTCCTCCCAGAGACAACACGGAGCAGAGCCTGGGCAGTCCTGCAGTGCAGGCAGCTCACAGTCAGGGCGGGGCTGCCCTGCCTCTCAGCAAGCCCCTGCTGAGTGAGCTCCTGGCACCTGCAGGCACAGGCGTAGTGCTCAGGGCCTGAGCATCTGTGCTGGGCCTCGTTCAGCCCAGAGTCTGGTGACAGGCTCATCTCTGCTTTAATGGGAGACACCAATGCAGCTCAGCTCCAAGCTGTGGGTCCGAGGCCCTTCTGCTGCTGGTTGTGTGAGGTGCCTTTAGAAGCACTGAGGGTGGTGCAGACAGTGTTCCAGGCAGACGGGTGATTGTGATCTATGGAGTTCATGTGGGAGAGGGAGGTCAGAGTAGGCACGGGCCAGAGGGGAGGTGGGGTGCCAAGGAGAAAGCAGAGCAGATGCAGGCCCTGCCCTGGGACCTGAGGGTTGGCTCTGGGGGGACCCTGGATGCCCCAACCCCAGACAGCTGATCCTGTCCTAGTCAGCTCCACACCCTGCCGGCAGCACCGTCTTCCCCACATACGGGGGTTTTCCAGCTGGTGGGGCTGAGCCCTCAGTGTTTGTGGGGCAGCGGGCCACCTGTTGCTATTGGAGCCAGGAGGGCAGTGCCCTCCCAGGGTCCCTTTTGCTGTGAAATTGCCGATCTTCGAAATGGACAGGCTCTGCCTTGCCTGACAGAGTGAGCTCTCTTTTCTTCTAACAGCGCTCTTCTTTCCCGTGTGTTTCAGCCGACCCCACCTGGGCAGCGCCCCGGACCTCAGGTTCCCTGTGGCGGACCGGCTGGCAGACTCCTCAGGCAACGGGGTGGTGCTGCAGCACCCCCAGAAAGGCCGGCTGGCAGTGCTGCGTGACGAGCCGTCCAAGGCAAGGACCCCAGCACCCCTCCCCATCCCTGGTGGGCACCAGCCCCCTCACACTGTGGTCCTGAGGGGGGTTTGGAACAAAGCGTTGATAGATGGCTTTACATCTTCCCATTTTCCTTTATCTGGCTAAGAGTTTACTTTTAAGGCTGCTTTTTTTTCTTAACATAACCAATTTTGATAACTTGTGGCCTACTGTGAGGCCCAGCATGGTAATAATTAGCACAGTTTTGAAATCGCCCTACGAGTAAATGGATACACATATCCATCAGCTTATAGTGAGAAGTATTCTCATTGGAAGTTTGCTGCTGCTGCTGCTAAGTCGCTTCAGTTGTGTCCGACTGTGTGCGATCCCATAGACGGCAGCCCATCAGGCTCCCCGGTCCCTGGGATTCTCCAGGCAAGAACAGTGGAGTGGGCTGCGATTTCCTTCTCCAATGCATGAAAGCGAAAAGTGAAAGTGAAGTCGCTCAGTCGTGTCCGACTCTTAGCGACCCCATGGACTGCAGCCCACCAGGCCCCTCAGTCCATGGGTTTCTCCAGGCAAGAGTACTGGAGTGGGGTGCCATTGCCTTCTCCACATTGGAAGTTTAAGTGCCTTTATATTTTCACCTCATTCATGGCATGCATTTTTTCATACATGTCTGTGTTTTGAGCTTCCATATTTTTGAGCAGTTAGTTTGGGCCAGACATGGTCAGAAGTAGGACTCCAGCAGTGAATTAAAAACCATGTACGTTCTTTATCCACTGCTACATAATGAATCACTGCCAAGCTTAGTGACTTCCCAGTGAGCAGCTCACAGTCCACAGTTCCTGTGCATTGTAGCAGGTGGGCCTGGTTCAAGACCTACTGCTGGCACAGACATGGGAAGGCCCCCCAGGGCTGGACGGCAGGCTTTCAGACTCACCTGGCTACTGGGGACAGGCCCAGGTCCCTGCCATGTGGACCTCTTCATGGCCTGGCTTTCCTCGGAGCACCCTCTGAGAGCGAGAGCACGGGGTGTAGCCCGGGGCCTTTTGCACCCCGGTCTCGAGGCCGCACACCTTGACTTCTGTTTGCAAGAGTGAGCTGCAAAATCCTGCCTCGCTCAGGGGCTGAGCAGGAGTTGCCCCTTCTGCCTCTTGAAGGGAGGAGGGTGGAAGAATTGGTGGACCCCTTTTTAAACCCGTGCAGCCTGTCAAACAGTAATGAGCAGGGAAAGGAGACCAGAGTGCCCGAGTTGTCCGAGGAGGAGGACACGATCGTGTGTGAACAGGGTGGCCAGTGAGGTGACACCAGGAGGGTGACCTTGAACCAGAGACCTGGAGGCAGGAAAAGAAGTAGCCACTCGGAGATAGGAAAAGGGTCATGTCAACCAGCGGGGACAAGGGAGAGAGCGGGCCGCATCAGGGAGGAGCCCGGGCTCAGGCCTGAACAGCTCGAGGCCGGAGCCTGTTTCCTGAGGTGAGGAGGGCTGCCGGGGCGGGGAGCTAAGAGCCGGGCCTCAGGCCTGTTGAGGTGGATGAGCCCATGGGGTGTCCCGGGGACATGTCAGGAGAGCAGCTGAGTGTTCTGGCCTGCATCCGGGAGAGGACTCACTCAGCTCAGGGTGGACTTGGGGTCATGGGCATACAGATGGCATTGAAAGGCACGAGCACCGTGAAGTCACCAGGTGGGTGGCGGTGGAGAGAGATGGGGTTCAAGGTAGAGCCGTGGGGCGCCCCCCATTCCAAGGTTGGGAAGGGGTGCACGGGACTGAGGAGTAACCGCGGGGAGGGCGGGGCCTGGAGCCCAGGGAGAGACATGCTGGGGGGGTGGACGAGGGCAAGGAGGGGAGGGGGCTTGGTGACATGGGTTCCTGGAGCCCCCGGGGAGCTGCCCTATGGGGCGGGGCACACCGCCTGCTGGCAGAGAGCTGGAGACTGGGCGGGAGGGGGACTGTAGAGGCCACTCCCAGGGAGCTCTCAGAGACCCACAGTGGGTGCTGCAGGGAGCCCTGGAGGAGGAACCTGCTGGTCCCCGCTGTGTGACTGGAAGGCGAGAGAAGGGAGAGGACGTGCTGCCCCGGCTGACGGGGTGAACCCACAGCAGCTGGTTTGCTGGAGCGGAGCAGGAGTGATGGCAGGTGGTCCTAGAGCCAGTGCAGTGGGGCGGCCCAGTCCTGGGGCAGGGTCGTGATGAAGACAGGGGAGAGGGCATGGCCACGGGGACAGGCAGCCGGCAAGCCGGCACCTCGGGGCTGCCCCTCGGTTGCTCTGAGGTCATGTCTGGGAAAGAAGGCAGGACCTGGGTTGAGATTGTAGCAGGGGGGAGGTTTGCAGAGAGAAGGGTGTGAGGTGTGAGAGCGGGAGGGCGGCGCAGGGCCCTGCAGGCACTCTCCCATGTGTCTCTTGATGACAGAGCTGCCCTTGTGGTGCGAGGGGCCGTCCCCCAGAACAGCCCGAGGGCCTGTGCCCTGAGAGGAGAGCCACGGGCGTGGAGGGGGGGCTGGCCCTCCCGTCCCCTGGCTGCGCCTGCTTGCTCCTGTCTGTGGGTGTTCAGACCAGCCTGGGAAACAGAGGGCTGGGAGCCTGCGAGGACGGCACTCTCCGGTGAACTGGTACCAGTGATGACCGCTGAAGGGACCCAGCGGCTGCCGAGCTGAAGGGTTCTTTGTCTTATTTTCCTCCAGCCTGGCTGATGGAGGCATGGATGTATTTTTGTAATTTTCGGTTTCTGTCTCTGAGTCCATCAGCCCACCCTTGTGAATAACCTCATACGATTGCCTGCCATCCACGTTGAGACCTGAGTGTCACCAGGCCATCTAGGAACTGGATTCTCCCCCTGCCCGTTTCTTCAGTCCTCCTTGCTGAAGAGATGGCAGTGTCTCGTGAGCATGGCCCGTTTATCCACAGTCAGGGCTTCCATGTAAAATCATGTTCAGTTCCTGATAGACTTGAGCTGCCCTGAATGTCGCTGACGAGACATGGTCCTCTCGTGCCCAGGTGCAGACCATGAACTAGCAGGACTGGGAGCAGGCGCAGCAAGCCAGCATGCTGGCCGACGTGGCCCAGGAGTTCGAGAGTGACGAGGGCGTGTCTGACAGTGAGGGCGTGTCTGACAGCGAGGGCGACAGGGTCATCCTCTTCAGCTCAGCCACTCAGCTGTCGCCCAGCAGGCAGGCCGATGCCAAGACTCTGACTGTGAGGATGCAGGAGCAGCTGGACGCCATCAATGAAGAGATCTGGTGGATGATCCCCAACTCAGCTCCCTGGAAACTCGGTTTCTCTGAGGAGCTGCCTTCTCCTAGGGAGGTCTGAGTGTTCCATAGTAAGAAACCTGAACTCAGGTCTGCTTCAAGAACTTTCAGATTTGAGATGGCCTTGAGTATAGAGCTGGGTCAGCCAGGGCGTTCTGTCCACGGTGTGGTGTCAGCACTCTGTTGGGGTGGGGGGTGTTGGAGGGAGTCCCCCTTCAGCTCTAAGCCTTAAGGTGGGTGAGGCGCCGAGGCGGTGTCCACTGCGGCCCGTGCACCCTCCTGTGTCCCTCAGAGCCCCCCACGTTCTGGTCAAAAGCCACCTGGTGAAAGCTGGGGTTTGGGGTTGGCCAATTCCCACTCAGATCTGCATTTTCCTTTTTAACTTAAGACAGTGTGAAGATTGGCTTGTTGTAAGATAGTGGTCCAAGCACGTGTGTTTGAGTTTTTCTCATCTCATCAGTATATTTAAGATGTTTTCTTTAGACATCGTCTTGGCAGTTTATAACAATTCACCAAACGGGATAGAATGCAAAGGCCAGCCTCATGGTGAGCAGGGGGCCTTGGGTCTGGGTGCAGCCGGGTGGCTGGGGGCCCCGAGGCCTGCCTGGTGCCACACCCGCACAGCTGTGCCCGTGTCCCGAGTCCACGTTCAGAGTGGCCACAGGCCGATGACCCTGCACGGGACCAGGCAAAGCTGCTGCTCAGACTGTTTTCATCATGTCAGCCCAGACTGAGGTGCCCGTTCCTGTCAGCCGAGCACGGGGATCCAGGGGAAAGGCAAGGGGTGAATGGGACAACCAGCAAACGCAGGTGGTGCTGCCTGCTCATTTGACAGCGAGACAGACAGCTTTGTGGGCCGTATTTGAGCACAGATGAGCTCAGAAAGATGGTTTTTCTGTGTCCCCGGAGGAGGTATGGAATGGTTATATATTAATATTTTAATTTTTACAGCAAGTTGTCATGTAAAGGTGATTTTTCCTTATGCAACAAGTTGACTTGATGTAAATGGTAAATCCTGTCCATAAACTTGTTATCAACAGTGAAAAACTTTCAAGATGTATAAGTGGAAGTGAAACTGGAGAGTTTACTTCCTGTAAGGTTTTATTTTAATTTGAAAATCATTTTATTTGCACCATCGTGTATTTAAGCTGCTATATAAAATCATCACGACACATTAGGGGAGAAGAGCAGAAACCGTGAATTCTAGGTTAATGCAGCACATTGACCTGAATCCAGAAACTCACACAAAGCTGGTGTAGAACTTCATCAAGTGATGCGTTTGTACATATTCAACCTTACATTTAAAAAAAAAAAAAAGAAAGAAAGAAAAATCAACTCAGCACTTCATCTGATCTGGAGACTTGTGTTTAGAAACTCCAGCTTGTTCGTGAATTGCTGTTTTGATTGTACCGAGTTCCCAATTCCCAGTGGAAAAGACTTGCGGCACTGACATGCATCTCTGCCCTGAGAGCAGGGGAGGTAAAGGTTGTCCACATCAG
>NW_024080461.1:0-27805 GCF_014754425.2 Oryx dammah
ATATATATATAAGATTAAATAATTAGCTAATTAATTGTGAATGAATAAATGAAATTGAAAAGACCATACATGGACCAGTGGTGTTCTTTAATTGGATTGCCAGATAAAAGTAATACAGAGCATATCTTATGCAATATTGAGGTACATAGTTATACTAAAATAACTATTTGTTATTCATCTAAAATTAAATTTGACTGGACATCCTATGTTTTATCTGACTGCCCTAGTTACAAACCAAGGATGTAATTGTGTTCACTTAAGAAGGTGATGTTCAGCTTTTAGTTTATGTTTTAAAACCATGGCCTGAGAAACAACTTTGTACTGGTTGAGAGACTTAGCCCAAATCATGCTCTGGTTAAACATCTCTTTCTAAGTTGCATGAACACTGAGGATTGAGGGAATCCATGAGAATATGCAACAAAATCACCAGGGTAAAGAGGCCTTTCTGCAAGAGAGCGTCCTCTGGGTACACACGTTTCTGTCTTTGTAACTGCCAGTGAGGAAAGTGAAGTCGCTCAGTCGCGTCCGACTCTTTGCGACCTCATAGACTGTAGCCTGCCAGGCTCCTCCGTCCATGGGATTCTCCAGGCAAGAGCACTGGAGTGGGGTGCTTCAACTAAAACAACAGTAACAGAAACCCCTGCTGTACTGAGGTACAAGTGAGGTAATCACGTTCACTCATTTTAAGTGTGTAGTTTGACGAGTTTTTAAGAGATGCATGCACAGTCCTGTAACCACCACTATCATCAAGATACAAAACATCTCGGACTTCCCGGGTGGTCCAGTGCCTAAGACTGCGCTCCCAGTGCAGGGGGCTAGGGTTCGACCCTTTGCCCGGGAACTAGATCCCACGTGCTACAGCTAAAGATCCCAGTGCAGCCAAATTAATAACAACACTGATAAAATCTTTAAAAGATGCAAAGCGTTTCTGTCCCCTCAGATACTTCGCTGCCCTCCCTGTAGTTGGCCTTCTCCTCCCTCAACCCCCAGCTGCCGACAGTCCTGACCTGCTTTCCGTCACTGGTATCTTGCCTTTTCTAGAATGTCTTATGCATCATATAAGTGGAGTCATACCGTATGTGGTCTTGTGTGTCTGCCTTCTTTCACTTAGTGTCATGCTTGTGAGTCATCCATGCTCTTGCGTGTGTAAGTAGTGTGTTCCTTTGTTATCGCTGAGTGGTTATTCCATGGTGTGGGTGTGCCACAGTTTGATTTTCTATTTATCCGTTGGTGGGCTTTTGAGTTGTTTCCAGTGTTTGTCTCTGAGGAGAAGACACTCTGTTGATGTTTGCATACTGGTCTTTTTGTGGACATATTTTCGCTTCTCTTGTGTAAATGTATACGAGGGGTATTTCCAGGTCGTGTGTTGGGTGTTTGTTGAATTCTATCAGAAATTTCCAAAGTCCTTTCCAAAGTGACTGTGCCGTATGCTTTTTTACCATTGATGTGTATGAGAGTTCTAGTTGCTTCACATCCTAGGCAACACATGTTGGTGTCAATTTTTAAAAGTTTTAGCGCTTAAATTTGATTACATGAATAAAGAACCTCACTCACAGTCACGGGCCATCTGCTCACTCACAGACCTGAGTAAAGTGGGTTCAGCCACAGGTCCCCAGATTGCGACTCTCCAGAGCTCCCCCTAAGATTTCTGCTGCATTGTTCAGCATTCTCAGCTCTGCCTGCCTCCAGGCCTCTTCCTCCTCCCCTGCTGTCTCCGTTTTACCCTGCGATGATTTGATGAGAAGACTGAGCTCTTCACTGGTTTGCACAAAAGCTTATTCACACAGAACATTTCATGAGATAAAACATTTTCAGTGACTTCACTGGCGTCTTAGTAACTTTACTGATGGGAAGGTTTCCAAACACAGCTTTTTAAACATGTTGCTGACCCTCCCCATTCTTTGTCCTCTCCTCCCACGCTCACACTGCTGGGTTTGAAATTATTTCCTGTGAGAATTATTTCTTCAGGAAAAAAGGAATGAAGAGAAGCAGGCAGCAAAACAGTCATACTCTCAGCTTGGTTGTGGCATAAAAAGCCATTTAGCCAGCCAAGAACACTAAGAGGAACTGTATGGATTCCAAAATTATCTTTAGATTTATAGCTACATAAACAAACTGGGGGCCATGTTTGCTCTTGTGTACATACAACAGAAAATTGCTCTTTCTCCCTCGAAGCTTTTAAAATCACAATGGGAGAGCCCCAGTAGGGCTTTGGGGAGTGGCTGTTACCCTTGCTCTGGGCTTGAATCCCGTCTGCAGCACTTACTTGATGAGAAACCAGGATGGAATTGGTTAATCCCTTGGCTCTTCAGTTTCCTCATCTGCTGAATGAGGGTTGTAAAAGGACGTTGGTAAAAGGACAGGGTTGTTGTAAAGATTAAATGTGTGTGTTCACACAAAGGGCTTGACATAATTCCTGGCACACGGGAAGTAATCAATAAATGTCAACTGTCATTTGTTTAGAGGAGACATGGAACTTTCATGAGAAAAAAAGGATGAAGAGGTCATCAGTCACATAATAACCAAGCAGCTGGGATGAAATGATGGCCAGCACAGTCCCTGACTGGTCTGTTTACCCTCTAACAAACCTTAAGCTTCAAAGAAAGATACTTTTAATTGTTTTTGCTCATAAATGAGGCAAAGTAAATTTGGTTTCTTCTCTTTGTGTTAGTGCAGTTGTATGGAGTAAGCGGACCATGACTCCAACTAATTACCAAGGAACCGAAGATGAAATGTGATTATTGATTGTTTATTAAATGCATTGGCACCTTTTAGTGACCCCAGTTTCTTAAGGTACCGGCACTGGAGAGCTGATTGAAAGGAGCAATTGAATACTGAATACTAGAGTCTGAACTACAACATAGTCCAGAATATTCAGGAAGATTTTTAAGATTCAGTAAAATATGTAATCACTTCATCTGCCTCTCTTCTTGTGAAATCTTTCAAGTAATTAAACATTTTCAGGAGTTCTTTTCATTAGTGTTCCAATTGTAAGTGTAATAGTGTGATGCCTTTTTGGAAGTCAAGATCATAAGATATTCCTAAAACTTCTGTGACATAATTCTTTTTAAGTCATAGAGGATAAATGTTTACAACCTTACCTTCTCTGTATACTCCCTTCTAAGACAGTGGGGTTAATGGGCAAAGGGTGGTGGTGGTAGGGGCAGACTGGAAACGCTAGAAGAAGCTAAAATAATTTATTTGGGAAAGGTCACAGAACTATTGGCCAGAGAAAATGAAGACAAAAAGTAAAGGGGTCAAGGGAGAGAAAAGAGCCAGTCTAGGCTGTCTAATAAAATGGTTTGAGGAACAATGTGGGTAGGACTTGGGAAATAACTCCTTATCCTGTGGAAACTGTTCAGAGGACTTGATGCCTGTTAGTTCTTTTAAATCTTTGTCACAACCAGAAGAGGTGATCATTATTTTATGCCCGCTTACAGAAGATGAAACTGAGATACAGGACATTTAGGGAACTTGGCCAAAGTCACATAACTAAAACTTGGCGAATCTGAAATTGAAACCTAGGAAAGAGGGTTTTTTAAAATTCCATTGTGGACAATGACTGCAGCCTCTTTCTTCCTCCTCATTGTTTTCTTGAGCTGCTGCAGTAAATATTTAGATTACTTTTGATTTGGGGGAGAGAAGTTCCCTGATGTGATATATGACCACGTAGAAGCAGGGCTTAAAGGTGGAGACAAGGAGAACTGGCTATATTCTGGTGGCTTTTCAAAGTTGTGTTGAAACCACTCTGCCAACAGACTTTTTTTTAATTGGAAAAAAAAAAAAAGAAGAAAGGGAGCAGGTGGGGAGGGGAGGAAGAGGGGTCCGAGTCTGCCCTTTATAATGTATGTGGAGTGATACATCCAGTAAGCATGAAGACATGTTTTCCAGGGACATGAGCCGCAGGAGCATGGTTCACGTGAATCCGGGCGAGTCAGGAAGCCTCATGAAAACATTTGCAGCAAGTGTGTGAGTTTTTAGAGCTGCTGTTAAATTTCTTTTGATCCATTTTTTTAATTTTTGTCACGTGCATCAGTTATTACTCTCACTAGATGGTTCTTTTATGTTTAGTAAAGAAACGTAGGGAAACTCAGGAGGAGGAAGTGGCAACCCACTCCAGTATTCTTGCCTGGTGAGCCCTGTGGACAGGGGAGCCTGATGGGCTGCCGTCTATGGGGTCGCACAGTCAGGCACGACTGCGGCGACTTAGCAGCAGCAGCAGGGAAACTCAGCTCTTTCTCTGTAGCTCAGCTGATCTATTCCTGAAATACTACCCTCTCTTGAAGTATTGCTTGTTATGGTGTTTTTCTGGAACTCTCTTGCTTTTTCCATGATCCAGCGAATGTTGGCAATTTGATCTCTGGTTCCTCTGCCTTTTCTAAAACCAGCTTGAACATCTGGAAGTTCATGGTTCCCATATTGCTGAAGCTTCGCTTGGAGAATTTTGAGCATGACTTTACTAGCGTGTGAGATGAGTGCAACTGTGCGGTAGTTTGAAGATGAGGTTTAACAAAGAGGAAATCATCTGCCTGGGTCTGACTTAATCACGAGCTGTTCCAGAGGCCCTCCTTGGAAAGAGACTGCAGGTGTGACAAGGGCTCCAGACTGGCCTCTGGCCAACAGCTACCAAACCAGTGAGGACAACTTAAGAACAAAGATATTAATTCTGCCAGGAGCCAAGGACCTCAAACCCGGAGTTTAGATGAGATCTCTCTTGCAGACAGGTGCCTTTAAACTTACCAGCCTACACAGAGCACCCAGCCATGCCATGCCCAGACTCGTGATCTAAAGACTGAGATAATAAATGGGTGGTGGTGGTGTTTTTAAACCACTAATGTGTCATAATTTGTTACACATCAATAGAAAACTAATACACTCAGGCACTTTTTCATATAATTAAATAACTACATCTGGGCAGGTATCTCAGATCTCATTTCACAAATCATTACTCCACCTGCTGTAGAAATACAATTGCTTCACAATTGACATGACATTAGTAGTGCACTGTCTGCTTAATTGGGTTTCCCCGGTGGCTTAGTGTTACATAATCTGCCTGCCGATGCAGGACAAGCCGGTTTGACTCCTGGGTGGGGGAAGACCCCCTGGAGGAGGAAATGGAAACCTACTCTAGTATTATTGCGGGCAGAATCGCATGGATACAAGAGCCTGACAGGCTACAAGTCCACGAGGTCGCAAAAGAGGCAGACACCACTTAGCGACTAAACAACATCTGCTTAATAGTTCTCATAGAAACATTAAAAGCCACTGGATTTGAGTCAGAATTCACTGAGAAGCTCTTCAGTGTTGACGAGCCTTTTTGGTGAGAGGACTTTACTCCCTGACCAGTTGCCTAGGGGTGGCGGGGTACACAGAGAAGAGGCTGGACTATCAGACGCAGACTTTTGCTGCCCCCAGGCTCCACCTAGCAGCGGGGTCGGGGGTAGACGCGAGCTGAGCCAGGGCGAGGGGACAGAAAAAGGGATTCCGTTCGTCCCTTTCAGACCTAGCCCAATTGCTCAGGAAAAACACCACGCCGGCACAGTAATACCTCTAAAACCTGCGGCACGCAGCCGCTTTGAAAGAAAAGTGAAAGTGTTAGGCGCTCAGTCGCTTCAGACTCTTTGTGACCCCATCGGCTGCAGCCTGCCAGGCTCCTCTGCCCGTGAAATTCCTCGGGAAAGAATCCTGAAGTGCTTTGCCATTCCATTCTCTAGAGAATCCTCCCAACCTAGGGATCGTGCATTGCAGGTCTCCGGCATTGCAGGCAGAGTCCTCACCGTCTGAGCCACTAGGGAAGCAAACTCCCAGAGCACCTAGCAAGTTCCGAGCGTGACTAAGGATCACTGGGGCCACTCAGGGTGGCGGACAGTTCATAACACTTTCAAAGAATCTTTCAAACTCGGGAATTGTGCTCCTAGGTCGCTCTGTCCACAGACCCAGAGAGCGGCCACTAAAACCTGGACCTACCGTCTTGCCCTCTAGCCGCCATCTACAGCAAGAACCCAGACAGGTGTCACCACCCGGGAACGGCGGCGCCACGCCTCCCCACTGCGCCTGCGCGAACCGTCGCTCCCGCAGGGGCGGAGAGTACTGGCCGGACGCCGCCGCGCAGGGCGGGGTCTAGAGGCACTTCGCGCCTGCGCAAAGGACGCGACAGGCGGGGTCTAGTGCTCTTTGCGCCTGCGCAAAGGGCGCGACAGCGTCCTGCGTCGTTCCTTTTGAAACGAGTGGCGGGGAACTGCTCCGGAAGCCCCTGGCGTCGCTGTCTGCTGGGTGGAAGCGCGTACCGTCCTCCGTGGGCCTGGCCATGGCGCTGCAACTCTCCCGAGAGCAAGGCATCACCTTGCGCGGGAGCGCCGAGATCGTGGCCGAGTTCTTCTGTAAGTCCTCCTCGCGCGGGGCGGAGGGCGGGGAGAGCCGAGCGCAGGCCGCCCGCAGGCCCGCGGCTCGGCCGGAGCGGCCCCGAATCCCGGCCCTTGTACCGCGGCCTCCGGGGCCGGCAGGAGGGATCAGGAAGTGGGGCGGCGGGCGCCGCCTCCGCTCGCGTTGCTCCCGGCGGAGGAGGCGGCCCGGACGCTGCGGAGTCCCGCCTTGCGAAGTCCCCTTCGCGAGAGCGTTTCTTTCCGATGCAGAGCTCCTCCGACAGTCCCCGCCCCCGCAATGGCGAGGGGCCTCGGGTGGACCGTGACGGGCTAGACTTCGGGAAGCGCTGTTCTGAGCTCGGCCAGGTGTACCTGCCGACAGAACCTGGCAGGACCGGTGAGGATAAGAGGAGGAAAGAGACGGGGAGAGGCCTGCCTGGGCTTGGTACCGGTCTGTCAGTTGCCTGTTTTGACACCCTCTAATCATAAAATAGGCATTGGGACTTGTATTACAATGAAATGAAATTTGGCACTGGTAAATTAGTGCAGTTTGGCATTTTTCTTCTGTTGCCACATAAATGCAGCTATCAGACGCAAGATTTTAAGGATTTTTTTAATGCCACTTTGTACCTACTTGGCTTTCAGCAAAACACAAACACGTGTTTAGACATTTATAACTTTACACTGTTAATGAAACCATAGCCCCATATACATATGCTTTATTTCCCCCAAAGTTACAACGTGACGATGACGTTAATATTTCTTATGTTTTCAGCATTTGGTATCAACAGTATTTTATATCAGCGTGGCATATATCCATCGGAAACCTTTACTTGAGTGCAGAAATATGGACTCACCTTGCTTGTAACTACTGATCCTGAGCTCATAAAATACCTAAATCATGTGGTGGATCAACTGAAAGGTATTTTATTGCTGAACACAGTTTTGAGTTTTGCAGGCCTTTATGTGAATAGGATCCTCGGGACTTGCCAGGTGTTTCAGTGGTGAAGAATCCATCTGCCAATGTAGGAGACACAAAAGACTCAGGTTCCATCGTGGGTCTGGAAGATCCCCTGGAGGAGGAAATGCCAAGCCACTCCAGCATTCTTGTCAGGATAATCCCATGGACAGAGGAGCCAGGCGGGTTACAGTCCATTGGGTTGTAAAGAGTTGGATAGGAGCACACATTTTCTAGCTTCTTGGTGGTCATTTTTCAGCTCTGTACAGGGTAGTGTAAATCGCACTGCCATATCCGATACAGTGAACCAGTTGGGAGGGAAGCAAATAACATACAAATTAAAAGAATTCCCACCCTTCCTCCACATTTGAGTAGACTGAATATTTTAAGGTTCAGAATCTGATATGGCTTAACAAAACAGTCTCCATCAACTCCTTCAGGGATGATAGAACACATTGGAATTTTATGTAATTATGATGGCGTTCGTTATCTGAGAAAAATACACTGCGTATATTTTTTTGTAGCTGCTTGGAGTCTGAAGCCATCATTGTGTATATTAAGATGAAAGAACTAAAATCAGATTCAACTTAGGGAACTAAACTTTAAAAAGAAGGAACTACTAAATAACAGGACTCATTGGAATTTTCTTATTTTTCACCTGTTTCCATTTCCTTTTTTTTTTTTTAAATCACGCCTGTGAGTCAGTAAGCCTTTTCTACCTGCACACTCATTTTCTTCTTTTAGCTCAAGAAGTTGCAGTATTGTTGGATTAGTATGCTCCATCTATTCCTTTTATTTCTAGAATTTCTACTAGTTTCTTTTTCATGTTTCTCTCCACTTAGGATTCTCATTTCTAATTTCTCTGTGTTGTAAAATGTTTCTCCTTTTCTGCCCATTAGATCTTCCAAAATACTAGTTCTAAAAATACTACAGCCGCATTTTTTTTTTTAACTTTAAAATTCATGAATCACTTTTGTTGTTTCACCTAGCTTCATTTTCAGATTACATCATTGCGTTTTCATTAACTTCAGAGCTAAGCCACCCATAGTCATTCATACAGCTGCACTCAGATTGTTTGGTATGGAACCTCTAGGCAACTATGGATGTATGTCTTCATCTTAATCTGAAGAAGTAGCAGCCAGCCTTGCCTAAGTTACTGGTTTTTGGTTTGTGTCCTTTGAGATCAATAACATTTCTTGTCAGATGTATCTATCCTTTCCTACTTAATTTCTCCCTTTTAGTTAAAATGGAGGAAATGATTCACAGGCAAATTATTCAATTCCACTTTTAAATTCCACTTCTCTAGCCTTAGGAACTTAACCCTATTTCCTCTCTCTTATGTTGTCAATTTCTTTGTTTTCATTTGGATTATTCCCATTGGTTTCATTTCCATTTTTAAGAGAGAAAAAAATCACCAGCTTCCCCGTATCTTCAAATTACCAGTCAGTCTCTTTTTCACAGGTAAACTGGTATAAGTTGTTCATATATGCCAGGGGTGAGCGAGGCCAACAGGCCAGATCCAGCAAGTGGCTTATTTTTGTACTGCTTGCAAACTAAGAATATTATTACATTTTAAAGAAGACTATGCAACGTAGGTGACCCATAAGCCTTCAATATTTCTAAAATATTTTCTATCTCTTTAAAAAAAAAAAACCTGCCGATGCCTGAATAAAGTATTCTCAGTTTCTAAGATTGAGGGCTCAGTCTGAGGCCTTCTTCCTATAATCTCTCTCTAGTTGACCTCTTACATGTACATAATTCTAGTAACCACTTGTGTATCTGACTCATGAACCAGTATCTAACCAAAGCCTCTCCTAACTTGGCTCATATATTGAGTGACCCCTTTATGTCTTTATGCAGCTATATAATATACTACTTCATACTCAGTATATTAAAAACTGAATGTAGGATCATCTTCATTTCAGTTCTCTTTCCTCTTGGTGACTGGATCAACCATCCGACTACTGATAAATCAGAAACTTGGGAGCTATCCCTGATTCACTCCTCTTCCTTACCCTGAGGTAATCCAATAAGTCGTAACAGTTTTAACCATGAAATCTCTTGAATCTGTCTACTGCTTCATCTCTACCAGTATATCTTCTCTAAGTCTTTATTAGCTCTTGTTTGAGTTATTCATGAATTAGTGCCCTAGATCCCCTGTTTACTTCCAGTTTACGGGAAGTTTTGTTGTTTCAACTAGCTTCATTTTCAGATTACATCATTGCGTTTAAGCCACCCATAGTCATTCATACGGCTGCACTCAGATTGTTTGGTGTGAAACCTCTAGGCAACTGTGGATGTTGCCTAGAGGCCAAGAAGGATAGTTTTCAAATACAACTTGAATCGCATCATATGCTGCTTCAAACACAGTATTGACCTCTTTAGTTCTTATAGTGTGACATCTTTAATTTGTCTCTCATGACCTCATGTGGTCTGGCCCATTTATCTTGTCAGACCAGCCTTGTTCATCCTCCCTTTCTTAAACTGCAGTTGTATTGGCCTCCTTTCATTCCTCTGATCCAGTGCTCTGTTTTGCTTCTAAGACCTATACCTTTAGCAGGGAGATCCCACATGCCACAACTAAGACCGCACACCGCCAAAATAAGTCCATCATTTCATATTTTAAAACCTATACCCTCTTTCCTGTTCTGCATATGTATACTGTTGTCTCTTAGAACAAAACTCAACACCCCCCCCCCGTCAGAATTTCCTATTCTGTGCTTTAATTGTAGTATATGTTGCACCATCATAGGTAACCGCTATTATGTCATAGGAAACTGCACCATCATAGCAGTTACAGCAGTTATAATTTCACATTTATTGTTGTGATTTGATTAATGACATCTCCTTCACCCTTCCCTTGGATTACGATGGAAGTACCTCTGTTCACTGTCTTAGCACCCAGTGCTATACCTGGCACAAATGCTGAGATTTTGAAATCGGGAGCTAGGCCATTGATAGGGCGAATTTTCTGCACAATTTGGAGGAGAACCAAAATAGCAGTGGGAGAAATTTGCCAAGGATACGAAGTTGGCCTTGAGAGGAGAGTTACTTTGTAATGCAGTAAACTAAAAAAGATGCCTTGTTTTGTGTATTGCAGAATGGTTATCCAAGTGTTCAGTTCAGAAACTGGTGGTAGTCATCTCAAATATTGAAAGTGGAGAGGTCCTTGAAAGCTGGCAGTTTGATATTGAGTGTGACAAGACTGCAAAAGATGACAGGTAAGTAGAAATTACTTCCATTTTCGTATGTTTTAAAATTTATTTTCTTTACCAAATGAGTTCTAATTATATTGAACAAGTGTCATATAAAGTACAATTTTTTCCTAGGATGTTTATTTTTTTATATATAAATTTATTTATTTTAATTGGAGGCTAATTACTTTACAATATTGTATTTTGCCATACCTCAACATGAATCCGCCACGGGTATACACATGTTCCCCATCCTGAACCCTCCTCCCACCTCCCTCCCCGTACCATCCCTCTGGGTCATCCCAGTGCACCAGCCCCGAGCATCCTGTATGATGCATCGAACCTGGACTGGCGATTCATTTCACATATGATATTATACATGTTTCAGTGCCATTCTCCCAAATCATCCCACCCTCTCCCTCTCCCACAGAGTCCAAAAGACTGTTCTATACATCTATGTCTCTTTTGCTGTTTCACATACAGGGTTATCGTTACCATCTTTCTAAATTCCATATATATGCATTAGTATACTGTATTAGCGTTTTCTTTCTGGCTTACTTCACTCTGTATAATAGGCTCCAGTTTCATCCACCTCTTTAGAACTGATTCAGATGTATTCTTTTTAATGGCTAGAATGTTTAATTTGATCTTTAGTCTTCCGTGGCAAAGAATAGTTCACTGTCTTATATAGATAATGTACTTTTAACATAATTGCCTATGGTGTAAATTGGTGAACTTCACCCTTCAGTGTTTATGGTAGTCTGTACCTGGTGGCCCGTTTAGTGAATTGTTTAAAGATACTTTTAACCATCAGGGATTTTCCTAGATTCCCCAAGCTTAAGATTCAGCTCTGTTGCATTTCATTGAATGCCCCAAATTTTCTAAGACACTTCATAAAAAAGTTTCCAGAGCACTTGAATGGGAAATGCTCATATGATCATGTCTAGCATTGTCCTGGGCTTGCTTACTGGTAAATTCAGAATCATTGTTCATAATGAAATGTAGTTTGCTTCTGAAGCCTTTGGTTTTTTTTAGGAAATTTTTAGCTTATAAAAATAATTTGATATTTAATTTAATATCTTATTTGAGGCAGTAGGGAATTAAGCATTAGGAAAAATGCACCAACAAAATATTTTAGGTACTATAATTTTCATTTTTTGAAAGGTACTGTAGTTTTCCTAACTTGAAGCACTTGGCCAGTTTTCTGATTATCTGATATCAAATGACCTGATTTTAAGACTACCCCTAGAAAATGACTGGAATGATAAATGAAATAATAAAAATGCATATGCCTCTTGTGGTATATAGGCCCTAATGATATACTTATAACTTACCAAAAAAAAACCCACTCCATTTTAATGTATTACTTACTTGATCTTGGAAACATTTAATCAGTCTTACCAATGTTGTAAATAATTTGTTAACACTTCAATTGATTTGGTTTCTTCAAGAATGCACCCAGAGAAAAGTCTCAGAAAGCTATCCAAGATGAAATCCGTTCAGTGATCAGACAGATCACAGCTACAGTAACATTTCTGCCACTGTTGGAAGTTTCTTGTAAGTAGTATACAACTTCACATTGACTTAAGGTTTGTCAGGGAAAAGACTAACCTACTATTTTAAGAATTAGCCCTTTGTTAAATTTTTTCTTAATTACTAATATATAATGAAAATGAAAAACACATTATAAAGCAGAAGTAGTGTTATATGCATTCTAGGAATTTGGAAATTCTGAAAAGGAAAGGAATGAAAGTATTCCACAATATTCATTCTTGAATGTCTTAATATAATCCCGTTCATTATCTTAATTTTTTATGTATATTAAGGCTAGTCATAACTGTCTTGCTTTTCTACCTTATCAGATATTTCCTGAATGCCTACTATATGCGAGACACTGCTCTAGGCCCCAGGCTACATCAGTCACAGAGCCCAGATGTTAGCTTCCCTTCAGGTGACCTTTGTGCTGTCCTATGGGATTGACTCCATACTTTCTGCAGATAATGGTTTTCTCTTTAAAAAAATAGCAAACTTGAAGTTTTCATAAGATAAAGCAAAAGGAGTGCAATATTTTCTGTAATACAGTAAATTTCTATTGAGGAAAAGCAATTAACTAGTCATTACAGACCAGGCTAAACTATGTTTTCTAGTACTGTGGGTGGTTCAAAATGTGAGAGAGACAAGAAGGGTTCTTCTACTTTGGAAAAAAATAATGTACTTTAATGATTTTATCTCCAATTTAGGTTCATTTGATCTCCTCATTTATACAGACAAAGATCTGGTTGTACCTGAAAAATGGGAAGAGTCGGGACCACAGTTCATTACCAATTCTGAGGAAGTTCGTCTTCGTTCATCTACTACTACAATTCACAAAGTAAATAGCATGGTAGCCTACAAAATTGCTGTCAATGACTGAGGATGAGATATGGACAATAACGTGCTTGTAACTCTGAAATGTGGTTTTCCTACCAGATCAACTAGAGTTGATATGTTTTATTCCATTGGTTAATTTTTAGATGAGGAAAACTTAACATGATACTTGACTGAATCTGTGCAAAGTTGTTCCGTTTTTGGTGCCTCTATCTGACTTTCCATAGGGCTGACATAAGTTACTGCACAGATTGCGTCAGTACTGCAGCGTTACTTTCTTTGAAGGTAGTAACCATAGGTGGAAAAACTTTTGCTAAATGCCTTTCTAAATCAGACTTTTGGTCAAGTAGCTTGACTCAGAATACAGAGAAATATTTAAATATAGGACAAAAGAAATATGAATATTCAGAATCTTCATTTACATCCTGAAAGTAACTGATAGTCCCTAAGTAGTGAAATATTTCTTCTATTGCATCCTCTTGTCATTTATTTCATTTGTATAGTTTCCGTATTGAAAAAATGTCCAATTATTTGAGTTTAATTTATGTAACTTGAGCCTATAAAGCTGTGGATATTCCCACTTTTCAAATTGTTGTGATACAGAACTCTTAAGAATGTCTTTTTATGTTTTATAAAATCAAGCTTTAAATGACAATAATGAAATAAAGTGAAATGTGTATGTTTTAAATTTGTATTAAGTTTTTTATATTGGTGTATTGATACAGTTAAGTAGTTATTATGGATTCAGTACGGCATATTATTTCTTGTGCCTACTATGTTGTAGGGAGGGCCTAAGGATACAAAGTTGAGTAAGTCTCGGGGTACTTTCAACTTATTGGACAAACGTTTTATTAAACCTCCTTCAACCTATAACAGTAGATTTAAAGTAAACATTGTTCTTTATGTAAAATGATAAATGTCACTTGGAATTAATTCAGTTTAGCAAATGTTAGATTGTATACAACCTTTCTATGCTCTTAGGTTTATTATCAGGGACCCTTGAACAACATAGGGGTTGGAACATTGACCCTCTAAGGAATTGAAAATCCCAGTGAAACTTATAGCCAGCCCTTCATATCTGTGGTTACCCCAAACCCATGGATTCAACAAACCATGGATCATGTAGTACTCTAGTATTTACTATTGAAAAGTAGCCAAATATAAGTGGACCTGCACAATTCAAACTGTTGTTCAAAGGTCAGCTGTATACTTAAACATCATGTTTATTCCTCTGCCTGTGCCTTCATGAATACTCTCATCAGGTATACGCTTTCAGTTCCCACCTATTTTTCCAGGGTCAGTTTAAGGCAAATTTATAAAAATTGCTTTCTAATCTCTATACTAAATCTTAGCTCATTTTGTAATAATTCAGTTTTTTAAGTATGTAATAGCAAACACTGTTCTAAGATCTTTATATGTATTTATTCAGTCTTCACTAGTAAGTAAATACGCATAATCTGTATCCATTCATTCAAAAATTACATCATGAGCATCTATTAATGTGCAGAATAAGAATACTGCATGCCAAGCATTAGGAAGAAAGAAACAAAGTCCTGGCCTTTCTAAAGCTTGAGATCCTATGAAGGAGAGCAAAGTACATTGCAAAGGACCATAAAGTAACCAAACAGGTTTATTTCACTGTGTGTTTGTGTTATTTCACTTGGAATAATCTTTATCTGATGCAGCTGGGTGCTTGTTGAGAATAAAGGGCAGTGTCTTGCATTCTTTCATCTCTTGGTGCTGCTGGGCAAATAGGTGCCAGTCTTTGATGACGGGTATCATGTATGCTGCTGCAAAAGCCATCGCCAGAGAGAAGCTGAAAGTGTCTAACTTAGGTCCACCCATGTCTTTTTTCCTGAATAAGAAAAGCAGTTATGTAGAAGTGGAAATTGTATTGATTTAGGGATGGTCAAAACTCAGTATTTAAAAAACAAAGATTATGGCATCTGGTCCCATCACTTCACGCAAATAGGGAAAAGGTGGAAGCAGTGACAGATCTTATTGGGCTCCAGAATTGCTGTGGATGGTGAGTGCAAGCATGAAATTAAATGACACTTGCTCCTTGGAAGAAGAGATGTGACTCTTGATGAAAGTGAAAGAGGAGAGGGAAAAAGTTGGCTTTAAAGCTCAGCATTCAGAAATTAAGATCATGGCATCCAGTCCCATCACTTCATGGCAAATAGATGTGGAAACTGGCTATTTTGGGGGCTCCAGAATGCCTGCAGATGGTGATTGCAGCCATGAAATTAAAAGATTCCTTGGAAGCAAAAGTTATGACCAACCTAGACAGCATATTCAAAAGCAGAGGCATTACTTTGCCAGCAAAGGTCCGTCTAGTCAAGGCTATGGTTTTTCCAGTGGTCATGTATGGATGTGAGAGTTGGACCATAAAGAAGGCTCAGCACTGAAGAATTGATGTTTTCGAACCGTGGTGCTGGAGAAGACTTGAGAGTCCCTTAGACTGGAAGCAGGTCAAGCCAGTCAATCCTAAAGGAAATCAACCCTGAATATTCACTGGAAGGTCTGACACTGAAGCTGAAGCTCCGATACTTTGGCCACCTGATGCGAAGAGCTGACTCATTGGAAGAGACCCTGATGCTGGGAAATGCTGAGGGCAAAAAGAGAAGAGGGCAGCAGAGGACGAGAGGGTTAGATAGTGTCACTGAATCAATGGACATGAATATGGGCAAACTCCAGGACAGGGGTGTGCAAAGAGACAACTTAGCCACTGAACAAGAGAGTCTCTGTTGCCAAACAGCATGAGGTGTGTTTTAGTGGTCACTATTAAGACAGTTGAACTTGGGCTGTTGACATTTGAGAGATTGAGAAGGAAAGCAGAACTTGAGGAAAAATAGGAAGAGAGTTGAAAATTATGGTCCTGTTTTTAGGAAATATGTTTGAAAATCTTTATAGAAAGCAATGGCTGCTCCTGGAAACACTGCCTCTTTGCTAATAGGAATAATAAATTTGGTTCTTTCCCCTAAAAGCATACCAGTAGCAACATTATGGATTACTGATAACACTTAAATATCATTTATGTATTTAATATTAGTGATCTTAATACTGGTTTATTGTGGTGATGATTTATTATGATTCATACCCTCTTTTCAAGAGTTATGTCCAGAAATTCATGCTCTGGATTTGAATGTTAGTCTCAGTAGGAGCTTCAGCCATACAGTCTATTGCCTAGAAGTTACTCTATAGTACCAATTCTGCATTAGCTAGGCTCTTTAAAAAAATTAATGAAAGAACATTAACTACATAAAGAATCAAAGGGAAGGCTGAAAACTAGAGAACCAGGGCAGCCCCAAGGACTCTCAAGTCACAAATTTGTGAACTCTGTAATAAATGGGTCACTGGTGTTACCCAGTGACATCTCCAAAGGAGTCAAACTGGTTTCAAAAAGAGTAATATGGATAGCTTAAAAAAAAAAAAAAAAAGTGACAATGAGGAGCCTTAGCATTCTAACAAGCTGAGATGTAAGACTAAGAATTCTGGGAAATTGCATTTTTAAATACTTTGATCACTTTGACGCAGCCAGCATTGTTAAGATGGTTAAGTTAGATTGCCTATTACTATTGTGAGTTTTCTGAGGAGCTAGTCATGATCTTTTTTACCTCTTACAGATTATATATCGATTCAGAAATATACTTACTGGAGTTAAGCAGGAAGAAGCCAAGCTGTGAGCTTTATTGAGAAAGCTTGACTGGAAAAACTTTGGCCTACGATTCCCATTGAACTTGTCCCACTCTCTTTCTATACCTTGAGGCTCACCTTGGGAGGGAAATATTTAACAGAGGAAAGAATTGTGACTGACATCCCCACCATGTTAAAGAAGTTGACTCCAAGAGAGTCTGGTAAGCCTCCAGACCTGGCCTGCACTCTGACTCAGTTCTGCTTACTATAGGTAGAGGAATGAAACCATGTTCCAGTTGAGCCCATCAAAGTCTGAACTAGAGCCCCAGAAGGGACTGAATCCAACCTAGTCTTCAGGGTCCTTCTCCCCGTATCGTTAGCTGGACCAGAGAAGTCAGTCCTCTGGTACTTTTACGCAGAGGTAGAACAATCTCACGTATTGGCTGAAATGACAACCCACTCCAGGGGTCTTGCCTGGAGGATCCCATGGACAGAGGGGCCTGGTGGGCTACAGTCTATGGGGTTGCAAAGAGTCAGACACGACTAAGCAACTAACACCCAAACAAGCACAACAGTGACAACAAACATTTGTTTCTCCTTCAGGTCTGCAGGTCAGCAGATTGCCTCATTCTCGCGTAAGTCTACGGGCCACACGTCTCACTTTACCGCTGAAGGGGCACAGAACTCTGAGGCTTCGCTTCAGACTTGTACACTGATGCTTTCCCACATTCCACTGACCAAGGCAAGTTTTATGGTTAAGCCAGACTTCAGTGGGAAAGGGAAATAGACTCCTCCCAAGGAGAAGGTGGGGAGAGGTGTGAAAATGGAATGAAAGGATCTAATAGACCAGGGATTGGCAAACTTTCTGTTAAGGGTCAGTTTAGGCTCTGTAGCCAATATGGTCTCTTGCACCTACTCAAGTGAGTCAGTTGTTATGAAAGCTCCTCAGACAGTAAGTAAACGAATGAGCATGGCTGTGTTCCAGTAACAAAAAGCTGATGTGCTGTATTTGGTCCATGGGTTAGTTTGCTGACCCTGTAATAGATACTTTTGCTCATTTGTTCACAAATTTTCAAACCTGTCCCTGGCTCAAAGCAACTGATTCTCTGATACTTAAGGCTCACATTTAAAACATCATTATTTGTTGAATCCATCCACAGTACCTCAAATGGGATGGCCCTCTATTTTATCTCAATTCCGAATTGAAACGTAACTGGCTACTTCTTTGAGGTACTCCTCAGGACACCCTACAATGAATTTTTATCTGAAAACTTGGGAAGGGAGCCCCTTTGGCATATGACGCCTATGAAGAGGTTGAGAACAGCAAAAATGCGACATGCTTCTATTTTTAATCACTGTATAAACATGGATGCTGAATACATTTTTATTACTAGTATGCATTCAATTTCTTAGGTTCCTAATATGCTATATGTTTGTAATTATGGACTGAAAAATTACTAGCATAATAAGGTAGGTACCCACACACATATTTAATTTTTTCTTTACCTTCTGTTTCATGTAATTGTAAGATGTATCTTAATTTTATTAAATGTGAAAATTTAGGATAGCTGAAATAATGCTGCGTTGTAATACCTATGTTTTCCACCAGGTGTCACTAATACAGTGAATTTCTTTTGACTGTAATAGCTTTTCTTATTGAAAGTTAACTTTGGGACTTCTGGCTACAAAAAGACATCGGGAGAAAAAACACAGCATCTGTCTCGCTAGGCATTTTAGGTGAACTGTTTCATTTAGCTCTCATGCTTAGTGCGCAAGAAGAACTGCAGGGTCAGTGGGCATGTACATGGCACTGTGTTTAGAGTTTAGAGGGTCTCCTTTGTCCGTGGCCGTGGAAGTTCATTCGACTCCACAGCAAGCACATCGAAAGGAGTGTTTCTTCCCCGTTTTCTCAGTGGCTCTCCCCGGCTACGTCCTGTTAGCAACTCAGTGTCCGGAATAAGTCAGCCTTCCTTTACTGGGCTTGAAGTTACATTGGCGAGTGTGTATTTCCTCCTCAGACGACTCTGACCAATGATGGGAAGCAACCGAAACGCAGGGCATTTCCCTATGCCTTATCTATACTGTTTATAGAAAAAAGCAAGTGTGAATTTTCAAGCATTTGTCAACCAGCTTTCCAACGTGCCAGGAGAATTGCTCATTACTCCTTGGGGCATTAATTTTTGGCTTAACTTGTAAATAATTTCTCATTTTTAAAAATTCCATGTATGAAACTGTATTTCAGTTATTTATTTATTGTAACCATGATAAAAGTTTGTGTTGGAATAACTATGGAATGAAACCTGTCTATTAAACTTGAAATTTTATTAGTTACATTTTCTAAAAACAGATCCCAAGGAATCTTTCCATTCTTCATGATTATGGCTTTGAAAGTCAGCAGAATTAACCTATGCTTATTAAAAAAAAAAAAAAAAAAAAACCTAGCTGGGAAAACTACTTAATCTCCATTAGCGCGGACAATCCTGTTCCAATCTGGCAAAAACATTGTAGCCCTAGCAACAAAACTATTAGAAAAGGCCTAGAGAGAAAAATGTCAGCGCTGACCCTCTGATTACACAAGTCAGCTTATGTGACCACTTCACCTATTTTTGTCCTCCTACCATTTAATCTATGTTTATACTAGAGAAACATAATACAGTTTCATTTATTTGTCTAGGTCCATTTTCATCTACATTTATCTGCATCATTTTGCTCTGCAAGCTTGTTTGCACAAAGGAACTTAACATCTGATCAAAATCTTTATTGTCTTGGAATTTCATCTGTGCTGGAAAAGGCCTTTGAGCATAAGCAGGCTAACCACACTCTGCTTCCATGCAAGGGAAAGATCTCAAACTTCTCTAAAAACTAGTTAGATACAGATATATCAGGTAGATGCCTAGACATGGATATGATTTCTGTCTGAAGGGCAGTCTCCTTGTCTATGTGCAGAAGTTCGTGGTTTTAAAAATTGAGTCAGTAATACCAAAATAGTTCATGTCTAAAATACCTTTCTTGGATTGCTGTACTCCACCACAATAATCAGTACAGCTCTGTGGAAACCAACTCAAAGTCTCCAGACCTAAAAAAGGAAATTGGTAGGCAGTGATTATCTACCACGTGCCAAGCACCAATGAATGCTTTACATCTGTTCAGTCTCATTCCTTCTAGGAGACCAGAGGGTAGGACTCCTGAGGAAGTGAGAGGCTTGGGCTGCAGCCTGTGGCCTTGGGAACTGGTGAGGGGACATGGGAAGGGCCATGGAGCAAAGAAAAGGATGAGGTCTGAGTCTCCAGTGACAAGTCCTCTGCAGTAAGCCTCAGTTCAGGACTGCGAGGAGAGAAGAGTGTGGAAAGAGAAGGACTGGATCCAAAAGGAAGGTTTCATAACTACTGATGCCTAGAGGGTAACCATGAAGGAACACTGAGTAGGTAGGAAGAGTCCTTCCTAGAATATCTTTAGCTCAACTTGTAGATAGGAATGGGCTCTGGCATCAAAATCCTCAGAACAAACTCTCTTCATTTTACACCTGTAAAAAGTGAGATTCAGGTAGGGTAAGTAATTTGCCCAACTTCAAACATCCTGAATACATTGCCAGACCTGACTCCAAAACCAATATTCTTTCTACTGTACCTCACTGCCTCTCAGAGACTAGGGAACAAGGAAGAGCTCCCCTGCTCCAGTGTCCATCTCAGCCAAGGAGATGTACCACATGAATCTAACCCCAGGCTGGAGAAGAGAAAACTCACAGCCACAATATTTGACTGTCGAGGTGCATTAACTTTTTAAAAAACCTTTTCATAATAAGCTATCACTAAATGTTTGTAAACACAGAGCGTTTTGCTGTGTAACAGGAACATTTTCTTCTATCAACATTTTCTTCTCTCATTCTTTCACTTGTTTTTGTACCAAGTGCTGTGTTGGAATTTGAGTTTCTACTTTATGAGCTTTAACCAGTTTGAGAAACAGACACAGAAAATAGGAAGAGATTGAAATGTATTTATTACTACCTAAACTATGGGGTTCCTATTAATGCTGGGTAGGAGGATGAGGCTTAGACCTAAAGCAGAAACTGGTTTGCTCCTCCTCCTCCATGAATGAACTGTGAACACTCAGAACACTTCCATCCTGCTCACTCAAGCCCCTAGTGTGGGAATAAGAAGGCCAGCATCCTGAATTCCAAGGGCAGAACTAGAAAGCACCTTACTTGAGCCCCTGTAAGTCTCAGAAAGTATTCCTCTTTGTTGTTGGGATGGTGTGAGAGAAGGTGGAGAGAGGAGCCCCTAACATTTCTCCAGTACCAGTTCCCGTCAGCAGGATCAGAACAGCAACCTGGAGGCAGGAGTAATGTGCATCCCTCCCGGTATTTGCCGGGTTTCTAACCTTTTGTCATACCACACTGTGCTCCACTCGCATCATGGCAGTTATTTTGGTGCCCAGTCCTTCCAGGCATCTATGTGAAAAAAATATTCATGGTGATGGCGATAAGCATTTTTTTTTTACTTTGGTAATTATGTATTTTAATATGTATTCAGAAAAATATATAACACATTTTAACATACGAGCTAAAGATGTTTAAGTACACATAACATTTTTTTTGAAGTATTAGTGTGGGTGATAGGCAAATAAAGAAAAGTCATGAAGGCAACGTGTATATGAAGGGAGGCTGGGAGGCGATGTCCTGAGCCATGCCCTCATGAGGTCAGACGTAAGCCAGGGCGGCCGTCCCTAAGCGGGGCAGGCTGCGTGCTCACGGTGCTGCGTGCTGTCACCATCGGGCACTCTGCTCCTTGCTGCACAAACCTCCCCATTGGAACTACTGACGGGCATTTCACTCTTTGCCCACAAAAGATTCTAGCAGCATATGAGTCAGACAGGATTCCATGCAGCACCATAAACTCAAAATTGACTCCCTATTCTATTCTTATCACTAATTATGTCCTAGCATGCTGTCCAAAATACATCAACAGACTTTATGAAATGAACACAAAGACTGGATCAACAACGGAAAAACGCTCCAAATTCAAACAATAGGAAGCTCTTATTATTTGACTTCCTCAAAACTAACTCCCCCTGCAAATAAAAGACCATAGAAATTAAAGCCCAAATGCCTTCACTCCCAATGTCATGGGCTCAGTATCAGCCAGAGGGTCTTACATTGTTGTCTGGCTTCCTATATCTGCAGCTGCGTCCTAGGCTCTCTTTCATAAGAATGTAGCTTCTTTAAATCCTAATCACTAGTTGTGTAATGTGGGTCAACACTGCTATTCTCAGCCAAAGAACACCACAGACGACTCGGCTGTGCCTGTGTTGGAGACAGTGAGGCCTTGAGAAGAGCGGGTCCCAGTCCCAGAAGAGCAGGCCAGCCAGCTGTGCCAGAGTCAAATCCACGGTCTGGGATTCTGCTCTCGCTGACCGGAAACTGCCCAACAGCTGTGCTTGTCCATGTTTAATATATGTGTGTACTTCTTCTTTGTGCTTTTTCTTGTTTGGTTTGGGTGGTGCTCGTGCGATCTCCCCATATATGCTGCCTACTTTGTCTCAGAGTAACGTGTGAGACATTATTGCCTTCTTAGAAAAGTTAGATATTCTAGTTTCTTGTCTCATGCAAGATTGTGGTCTAGAGAAAACCTCTACTCCCAAATTCTTCCAACCATATTCTTTCTAGGAGTGAAGTACACTTTTCTCCATGAAAATATGAGGAATGGGGTAGAGACCATCACCCTACTTCCTTAGCACTATGTTTTTTAACTTAATAATATACATTGCTTTATTTATTCTGATTATTGTGATTGTCATCATTTCCATAAACTTTTCCTTCCTGCCTAGGTAGGTTGAGTTGGACCCAGATAGGCAGTAGGTGACCAGAGTCAAAATTAAAATTAAAACACCAGGATCTCAGTAAGACCAGAGGGTCAGGATTACTCTTGTAGTGTTGGTGGGAATGTAAACTGCTTCAACCACTGTGAAAAACAGTTTGAAGGTTTCTTTGAAAATTGAGGACAGCATTTCTAACTGATGCAGCAATTCTATTGGGTTAGCCAAAAAGTTCATTCAGGTTTTTCCATAGCATCTTATAGAAAAAAAGCTGAATGACATTTTTGGCCAACCCAAAACTTTCAGGTACTTGTCTGAAGAAAAGAAAAACACTAATCTGAAAAGATATAGGCACCCCTGTGTTCACTGCAGCATTATTACAACAGCTAAGATATGGAAATGAGCAACATGTCCAAGATGGATAAAGATGCCACACACACACACACGCACGTGCGCGCAACAGAAGAGTAGGCAGCCCTAAGTGAAGGAAGCCTTGCCCTCTGGACGACATGGATGGAGCTCGAAGGCGTTCTGCTAAGTGAAATAAGACAGGTGAAGACAGACAAATACCATATAATTTCTCTTACATGGAATATGAAAAACAAAAACAAACTCATAGATTCCGAGGACAGACTGCTGGTTACCAGAAGGGAAGGGGTTAAAGGAGGGTGAAATGAAGGAAGGGGATCAAGTGTATGTTGATGGCTGGTTGCTAGACTTACTGATTACTCTGCACTATATGCCAATATTGATTTATAATATTGTCTACCTGAAGTTTGTATGAATATGATATACTAATTTTACCTCAATTTAAAAAAAAAATTAAGAAAAAGGAACAGAAGGATTCAAAAGTTTAGCAAGACTTTAAGGAGATTCTAGATATCACAGATTAGATCCAAAAGTTAGTATTCCAAAAGGTGGGCCATTGAAAACATAAAACACAAGCATAAGCCAAAGAAGAAAAAAAGAAAAACCTAAACCTAAACTTCAGGGCAGAAACTTTGCTGTTTCCATCTTCCTGTCTCGGCAGGATCTGACTGATCGTTAGTGTAAGGAGAAAGAGTGCAGCTGCGGAGGGAAGTGGTGCCAAGAGTTGCAGCTGCAGAAATTTCTTGCTTTCGTTTTTTCACTTTTAATGTGTAAAATTAATACATATGCTAGCTTTTTTTTTTTTTTAAATCCAACAGTACAGAGTTGGGCTGAATGAAAAGTTCTCTACCTGACCTCATTCTCCCACTCCCCATATCTAAGTCAGCTCCCCACATTTAAACACTTTTTTTATTCTGTTGCTGGTTACTACCATACATCTGAAACTTACATTAGTTTGTCCACCTCTTGTTCATCAACTTTAGACAGTATCTACTGAGAGATGATAAATTTAGTTCATATTTCTTTATCCATTGCTAAGTTTTTCCAGTTACAGTATTTTGGTTCTTCTGGTGTTTAGCTATAATTTTAAATAATATGCTTAGTCTCCATATTTTGTTACATCAATTTTAGATAGTGTATCTTGACAAGGTGAGAAAAATTTGTGCCTGAAATAAACTTCCACATGTGTCTGCTGCCTTTAACGTTCAAACTTCCTTTTTCTTACATGATCAATGTCAATATTAGATTCTCTTTTATAGTTATTATTGTCTTCCAAGTTTTATTTATATGCTGATTCTATAAACTGCAATAGCAATTACATTACTGCATTATGAATTACTACTTACTGAAATGTTGAATAACTTTATTTATTGAGAAAAATAAGGTAATCTATATGATAAGATGGAAAGATGAATGTTCCAAGTGTCAAGGTCAAATCGGATTCCTTAAACTCAGTCTTCAAGACTTTCAAATAACTTATTCATTTAGGCAATGATACTATGACCAACCTAGACAGCATATTAAAAAGCAGAGACATTACTCTGCCAACAAAGGTCTGTCTAGTCAAAGCTATAGTTTTTCCAGTGGTCATGTATGGACGTGAGAGTTGGACCATAAAGAAAACCGAGCATTGAAGAACTGATGCTTTTGAACTGTGGCGTGGGAGAAGGCTCTTGAGAGTCCCTTGGACTGCAACGAGATCCAGCCAGTCCATCCTAAAGGAAATCAGTCCTGAATATTCATTGGAAGGACTGATGCTGAAGCTCAAACTCCAATACTTTGGCCACCTGATGCGAAGAACCGACTCTTTGGAAAAGAACTTGATGCTGGGAAAGATTGAAGGCAGGAGGAGAAGGGGACGACAGAGGATGAGATGGTTGGATGGCATCACTGACTTGATGGACATGAGTTTGAGCAAGCTCCGGGAGTTGGTGATGGACAGGGAAGCCTGGCGTGCTGCAGTCCGTGGGTCACAAAGAGTTGGACACGACTGAGCCACTGAAATGAACTGACCTTTAATTTCTAAGAAATCTTTCTTCTCTGATTATTCTTGTTTCCTAACCACTTATTATTTGGGTTCTTGACCTCAGATGTTAAGTTTGGTAGGGCAGGGAGTTTAATCAATTTTTTTTTTTTCAGTTCTCAAGTAGAGAGACTCCTGTTTTCTTCAGGAGTCAATTTAAATCTGTTCCACTTGGACCTTCTTATTTTTTGCTGTTGGTTTCTTCTAAATGTTATGTTTTTTTTCATACACATGCATGATGAAAAAGATTAATACTGGTTGCATAACTTTCAACTGTGCTATCAGACCTCTCCCGTGAATGAAAATGTGGATGGCAGGGTTTATGTACATATAAGCTAGTACTATAGGCCCTATGTGTCCACCGGTTTCACATCCATGGATTCAACCAACCTAAGATAAAAAAGTGTTCCCCTCAAAATTCCAGAAAATTGCAAAAAGCAATATTTAAATTTGCTGTGCACTGGCAACTATGTAAATATTTACTATGTAATATTTATATTTACCTTGCATCTATAGATTACAAGATTATCATCTATAGATGATATAAAGCATACAGAAGGATATGCATAGGTTATATGTAAATACTATACCATTTTACGCAAGGCACTTGAATATCCATGTATTGCAGTATCCACAGGGCATACTGGGTAGAATTAACCCCTCATAGATACTGAAGTATGACTGTATTTTTTAAAGGTACGTTTAAAATATTTAGTTCACTGTGTTGTTGTTGTTTTTTTTCTTTTGAAATTTGAAATACATTTTAATGTATATTTTTGAAATTCTGCTTTTAAAAATGATGCACGATATATCAGTTATTTTATTTATTTCATTTTTTGTATGCCAGGATTCACTCACTCTTTAGAAATCAGCCTTCAACCAAGGGCCTGAAGGTTAAACATAATTCCAGGTATGGTCAGCAGAGGGCAGCAAAGGGTAGTGGAACAAGTGCTCACTGCCAAGGATTCTCTTCCCTCTTTGTGAAGGTAGAAATCAATTAGCAGGCGGCAGAAGGAGAGAAGTTACTCAGGAGAGAAGTTACTCACAGGGACAGTGACCCAGAATGGGGATGGGTTGGAGAAGCAGGGGAAAGGTTCAACCACAATTCAGTCTAGTATCTGTCATTAGAGACGTGAACAAGTGGATATCAGGAGGTGAATCATCAATGAGAGCACTTTCAAGTCCTGCCTGCTCCGCCCAGTCTGTCTAAAGCCCAAGTAAGGGTCCTTAAAGTAAGAGGAGTGTACTATCCACCTTGGGAGATGATACAAACTTCCTGTCTGAGCGTTGGCACATGCTTCCAGCTTTGGCTAAGGGTTCCACGACCTGCCATTTTGAGGAGAAGAGTGTGTGTGTGTGTGTGTGTGTGTGTGTCAGGGTTCCACGACCTGCCATTTTGAGGAGAAGAGTGTGTGTGTGTGTGTGTGTGTGTCACTCAGTCACATCGGACTCTTTGCAACCTGATGGACTTGGGGTTGCAAGCCATGGAGCTTGCTGGGCTCCTCTGTCCATGAAGGAGCTGGGCTCCTTCTCCAGCTGGAGAGGGTTTCCATTTCCTTTTCCAGGGGATCTTCCCAACCCAGGGGTCGAACCAGGGTATTCCACATTGCAGGTGAATTCTTTACTGCCTGAGTACAGTGCTGACAGTTAATGAAAACAGTCAGATACATTCCAATTAAATAATCTAGGAACCAACCTAAACATGAGGTGGCTTAGATATACTTCCTTCCTCCAGAGAGCAAACATCGTTTAGTTGTGGAAACACCATATGACTTTTAAATTAGACAAATGCGCCTCTATGAATTGTCAGATCTAGGACTCTCAGTTACTTTCCTTTACTGAGCCGCAGGTTCTCTGTTTGTAAAACTATAAATAATGATTCTTACCTCACAAATCTGCTGCAAAGAAATCAGATGACATACCTAAACTGCCTGAGAGGGAGCATGCAGCTTACAGTTCGTCAGTCAACACTAGTGCCTGTTCCATCTCCCTGCTTTGTCATGGAGGAATAGCCATGAGAGTGTGTTCTGTGTTTCAGTACAAAGTCTGAGTCTCCTAAGAGTATAACTAACATTAACTGAGGGATTACTGTGCTAGGAACCACAGTGAGTTTTCCAAAGTATTATCTAATTTTAATAACAAGCCTATTAGGTAGGTACTTTTACTATCATCTCTCTTTTACAAATGAGGATGCTGTAAACGGGTTTTCCTTGTCTTCTCATGTATATAGGGAAGGACAAGGAGGGAGTCAAAGCTAGGTAACTGGGATCCAAAACTCACGTTCGTGACAATACACCATCCATTTTCCAATACAGACATTTAATCAAAAATTTAAAAACCTAAGGGAAAAAACAGAATTAAGAAAATAGTCTTGTCTTTGCAATGTGTTTAAATATTGGTACTACTGGCATAGGATCAAGTCTTCTATTTGATATTTGGGGCAAAATTTCAATGTTCAATGCATACACCTTGTCACTGTTATTCCATTTAGTTCTTTCAAAAATTAAAACAACTAGTAATGGTATTTTGGTAAAAATTAAGCTGTAAAGTTAACTACTACATGACTAAGGAAAGCTCCCTTGATCTGAGAAAAAAGTTTTCTCTCTTTTGCTTCACTCCAAGGGAAAGATGATAAAAGAACACTTCTTTCTCAATGGATACCTAAAACACAACCACAACCCTGGTTACATGCACGGTCACACAAAACGCTTTTCACAGATACAGGTTCTTGGGATCTGATGGCTCAGAACCTCTGGAGGAGGACAGCCTAAAAAGTCTGAAACAGATCAAAACTGATTACCAGTGAATAGATTCCAGAAGGGGAGAAGTTTTCCTGGCTTGAAGTGCTCCAAAAGAGAAAGACAAGAGAGTGGAGATAATCTGGGAATTGGGGAAAGTGCAGAGATATGTCTGTCTACATTTCTTGCCTTAAATCGGTTCTGCCAGACCCTTGACGAGAGGCCAGAAAGTGTTGCCCGATGAGCCTCTCTGGTTCTAAATACCGTCAAGCGTGGCGAGTAGCACCGTCCCTTTAAAGCGGTAAGCAGTCTCTGGAGGCCACCGTCTGTCTGCTGCTTCCACGCTT
>NW_024080462.1:0-17415 GCF_014754425.2 Oryx dammah
AAATTAACTCATGCTGAAAAGGTGATTAAATACACACTAATCTATCACTGAAAACTCAACAAGTAAGAACTTCAGTCTGTTACATTTCGATAGTGATTTTTTTTTGCAGTCCAAACACATTGGATCAAAAAGGAGGTATGGTAATCTGTGACCGTCACAGTTGTTAGGGTACTGCTGGATCCTATTTAAAGCTTCCAAAAGAGTTTTTTAATTTTTTTTTCCCAGTAAGTGCTGCTTGGAAGAAAATGACACTTACCTTTGGGAAATGTTAACATTTTGTTGTTGCTGTGACTTCTGTAATTAATTCAGCTAAAGCTATAAAATGTTGGTAGAAAAGGGAAGCAGCATTTTCCGAAGGTCTACAATGCCGCGTGCTTTGCCGTGAAGAGTTTTAACTTTCACACTGGTTTTCAGCATGTGTGAGTGCATGCCAAGCTGCTTCGGTCGTGTCCAACTCATAGGTAGGCAACCCTGTGGCCTGTAGCCCACCAGGCTCCTCTCTCCATGGGATTCTCCAGGCAAGAATACTGGAGTCGGTTGCCATGCCCTCCTCCAGGGGATCTTCCCAATCCAGGATCAAACCCACATTTCTTGCATTGTCGAGCGGGTTCTTTAACACTGGAGCCACCTGGGAAGCCCTGATTTTCAACACACGCATTGTTATTTTGATTTTATAAACGTGAAACTAGGTAAAACGATTTACCCACTTATGCTCAGTGATCAATGTGTTTGTTTCAAACCTAGATCTCACATGCAAATTCTTTCCCAAATCAGAGCTTTCACTTCCGTGTTTTATTGGTCTGAAATACTCCTCTTCAGGGTCTGGGCTCTCCTCCTGACCTCAGCCAGTGTTACCTAATTGGTGCCCTCTCCAAAGCCAGTTCCCCCTGCATCCCATACTCCAATGCCTAGGGCTACATCAGCACCTTGTCCTTCCTAAAAAGCATACTTGTTTACTCGGTTGTCTGTTTAGTTGGTTAGTTTTTTGTTTAACACCTTCTCTAAAATGTCAACTCAATGAAAACAGGGAACCGTATCTGTCTAACTCCTTTGAGACAGTGAAAGTTTAGCAAAGATTTGACAGTTCAGTTCAGTTCAGTCAGTTCAATCACTCAGTCGTGTCCGACTCTTTGTGACCCCATGAATCACAGCATGCCAGGCCTCCCTAGACATTCAGTAAATATCAGTTGATTAGATGACTCCCAACTTTTTTCACTCTCTATGTTACCTTTCATGGATCATTAATTACCACGGAAAAACTGTTCTCATTAATTCTCAAAATACTATTAAACATAAAATAATAAGAACAAAATGTCCTGACTGGATATCTTATGGTCCTTTGTCATGGTTTCCATACAAACGTTTCTGGTTACTTATACTACTTGAAGATCAAGACGTTTCCATACCCCAGCAATAAAGTGAAAAAGATAAACCTGGAATAACCAAGACAATCTCGGCAGAGCTATGTGTTTTATGAAGGATTCAGAGTTCTGTATTCATGGCACATATTTTTATCTTTTCCATGACAGAAGCTGGCCGAACTGCCTTTGTGTGTGCCATAAACATATGTGAAGTGACATTATGCTGTTCTTGGGCAACAGACATAAGCTAGGCATTGTTCTCTATCTGTGCATTCAAAGTATCATTAGGATACAATTTCTGTCCTTAAAGAACTCACAAGTAAGTAAATTAGTTTACGTTGATGTTAGTTTTCATGTTTCTACCTACGAAATAAGGTACCTACGTGCCAGAGATTCGGAGTTTGGGGTGTAGAAAGCAGAGGAAGGAGAAAACAGTAATAAGGTTAGAAGTCTTTATTTTTTCTGTATTATTATTAGCTGCTGTGCAACACATGTGCATAGCTGACCTTAAGAAAGGATTTGATTTGTGAGAATTTGTCATTTATTTCTCACTGTTTCCCATTGCTGGTTGCCTAGTCATGGTCTAACTTTGCTTAAAGCCCAAGGAAAGTTAACAAAGCATATTTCATTTCTTACTCCATTAACAGGAAGGGAAAGCTATGGGAAAGTAAACATAACATTTGTGGCTAAAAGTACAAATGATCATAAAACATGATCCTACCCAGGTGGGAACTCCACAAACATGCATGGTCAAGTGTCATTTTTAATTGCAGATGTAATTTAATTAGGTTTGCCCAACTTATGACAAGTTTCACTGAAGCAGCTTATCCAATTTTATAGCATTCAAGTCCAGAAGAAGTGGTTTTTGTGTAATACTCTCTCATGTGTTATTCTATTCAATTCTTAAGTAAAAGAAGCAGATAGTCATAGAAGCAAGCATAGACAGGGGTTTCAGTTGTTACTGAATTTTGCAGTAACACTGGCATACTATTATAATTATAACCCAAGAATGTTGTCTCAAAATTTGAATATCATGAAGAAAAATTGGAATTTACTATCTACAGAGATGTATAGATTTGAACCAAAGCCTTAAAGAGATATTGCCCAGGACTTCCTTTCCTCTCTTCATTTCCTTTCTTTTCCTTCATTCTTATATTTCTTCTATACATTAAAATATAACATAGTAAAATTTTTTAATTTTCTTTATTTTTAATTTTTTTAACATATGGAAAAAGTGATACCCATTTTTAAAGTGAGAAATTCAAATCAGATTGCCCTAGTGTTCACTTTAGAGACAACTCCAACTAATACTTTGTTACACTCATTGGTGAATTGAAATCCTCTGTCCTGAATTACAAAGTTCTAAGGGTACTTATGATTTTCTTTAACTTCCTATAATACGCTGATAATCAAGTTGTGTGGAAGTTTCAGAGGTGATGTTAACAGCTGTGTACGTCATGCAAGACACCACACCCAACTAGCACCTGTCTGAAATTTAAAACACACACACACACACACACACACACACACACACACACACCCTCTGAGATTATAAATAAAGACATGTTTCTTGCAGGTTTAAAGTAAAGGACTAGAGTTTAAGGCCATCATACTAGGGTCAGCAGTCTTGGCTCCTTCCACAGGAAGAGCTAGCAGGAGAGCCACTTCAAAATTTTGTTAAGACATGAGTTCTACAAAGCCACAGTCATCAAGACAGTATGGTACTGGCACAAAGACAGAAATATAGATCAATGGAACAAAATAGAAAGCCCAGAGATAAATTCACGCACCTATGGATACCTTATCTTTGACAAAGGAGGCAAGAATATACAATGGAGAAAAGACAATCTCTTTAACAAGTCATGCTGGGAAAACTGGTCAACCACTTGTAACAGAATGAAACTAGAACACTTTCTAACACCATACACAAAAATAAACTCAAAATGGATTAAAGATCTAAATGTAAGACCAGAAACTATAAAACTGCTAGAGGAGAACATAGGCAAAACCCTCTCTGACATAAATCACAGCAGGATCCTCTATGACCCACCTCCCAGAATACTGGAAATAAAAGCAAAAATAAATAAATGGGACCTAATTAAACTTAAAAGCTTCTGCACAACAAAGGAATCTATAAGCAAGGTGAAAAGACAGCCTTCAGAATGGGAGAAATTAATAGCAAATGAAGCAACTGATAAACAACTAATCTCAAAAATATACAAGCAACTCCTGCAGCTCAATTCCAGAAAAATAAACGACCCAATCAAAAAATGGGCCAAAGAACTAAATAGACATTTCTCCAAAGAAGACATACAGATGGCTATCAAACACATGAAAAGATGCTCAACATCACTCATTATCAGAGAAATGCAAATCAAAACCACAATGAGGTACCATTTCACACCAGTCAGAATGGCCGCAATCCAAAAGTATACAAGCAATAAATGCTGGAGAGGATGTGGAGAAAAGGGAACCCTGTCACACTGTTGGTGGGAATGCAAACTAGTACAGCCACTATGGAGAACAGTGTGGAGATTCCTTAAAAAACTGGAAATAGAACTGCCTTATGACCCAACAATCCCACTGCTGGGCATACACACCGAGGAAACCAGAATTGAAAGAGACACGTGTACCCCAGTGTTCATCGCAGCACTGTTTATAATAGCCAGGACATGGAAGCAACCTAGATGTCCATCAGCAGATGAAAGGATAAGAAAGCAGTGGTACCTATACACAATGGAGTATTACTCAGCCATTAAAAAGAATCCATTTGAATCAGTTCTAATGAGGTGGATGAAACTGAAACCTATTATACAGAGTGAAGTAAGCCAGAAAGAAAAACACCAATACAGTATACTAACACATATATATGGAATTTAGAAAGATGGTAACGATAACCCTGTATGCGAGACAGCAAAAGAGACACAGATGTATAGAACAGTCTTTTGGACTCCATGGGAGAGGGAGAGGGTGGAATGATTTGGGAGAATGGCATTGAAACATGTATAATATCATATGTGAAATGAATCGCCAGTCCAGGTTCGATGCAGGATACAGGATGCTTGGGGCTGGTGCACTGGGATGACCCAGAGGGATGGTTCAGGGAGGGAGGTGGGAGGGGGGTTCAGGATGGGGAACACGTGTATACCCATGGCGGATTCATGTTGATGTATGGCAAAACCAATTCAATATTATAAAGTAATTAGCCTCCAATTAAAATAAATAAATTTATATTTTAAAAAAGACATGAGTTCCTTACATATAATCATCTGTCTGTCTGTCCTCTCCTTCACTTTTTCTCTTTTCTTTCCTGACTGAAGATATTTTCCATCCAATAAAAAAATTCAGCTTTGTTTCTGTTTTGCTTTCCATAATTCAAGATTATTTTGCTAAAAAGCTATTAGTTTACATACTTAATCTTTATTTTCTTGCTGCTGCTACTGCTGCTGCTAAGTTGCTTCAGTCATGTCCGACTCTGTGTGACCCCATAGACAGCAGCCCACCAGGCTCCCTTGTCCCTGGGATTCTCCAGGCAAGAGCACTAGAGTGGGTTGCCATTTCCTTCTCCAATGCATGAAAGTGAAAAGTGAAAGTGAAGTCGCTCAGTCGTGACTCTTCACGACCCCAAGGACTGCAGCCTACTAGGCTCCTCTACCCATGGGATTTTCCAGGCAAGAGTACTGGAGTGGGTTGCCATTGACTTCTCCGTTATTTTCTTGCTAGTTTACTTTTAAAACATTTTATACTTAGAATTTTGTATCTGTTTATTTTTACCCAACTTTTTTTTTTTCCAGTCTCCATTCTTCACCTCTGATTTTATCAACCTCTACAGCCTTATGTGGCTGTTAAGAAGGTTCGTATCAATCAGATTCTCATTTCCTTGTAAATCGTCTGTTTTCCTTACAGAAAGTTTTAGGGCTTTCATTCCTCATGTACTAAACTCTCTCTACCATGTAGCCATGTGTGTGTGTGTGTTTTGAATACATCCTGGTGTGTGTGTGTGTTTTGAATACATCCTGGTGTGTGGGGGTGTGCGTGTGTGTTTTGAATACATCCTGCTCAGGATTTGGGGGTTTTATTTCAGTAACCATATGTTTCTGTCCAGAAATTCTCTTTTCCTTCCTCTAAGTATCATGTCTATTCTATTTTCTCCATCTGGCACTCATTTTGATAGGTGCTGGAATATTTAATATCATCTATGTCTCAACTTTTCTCTTACATTTTTGCTTCTTTAACCCTTTTAGCTGTGTGCCATTTTATGTCATTTCTCCCATTTTCAGCTCATTCATTTCTCCTTCACTTGATTTTGTGCTCTTCTGGAAGTAAAGAGATTTTAATGTTAATAATTATACCATACTCCTTAAGTCATATTTTCTAATTTTTCCATTACTATTTATTCTTTTTTATTGATATGTAATTGATATATAACATTATTGTTACCATCTACTCTTATTCTAGCAAATCCCTAATCATATTCTTCAGCTGTGATAGCTTTGGTTATCACTCTTAGGACATACGCGATATTATTTTAGTTCCCTGAACTAGTATTTCTATTAAATCTCCTTCCTTTTGAGTTTGCAACCTCCCTTTCATGTAACCAGTGGTCTTTGGGACCTGACTGGCTCTTTGTTGCCAGGGCATCTACAGGAACTGAGGACAAGAGGTTTTCTTTTCTACTTGAGTTCTCACTTACACTTCTCTGACCTGGAAGAAGGTATGTGATGTCCATAGTGGCAACTGGCTAGTGGGCATGGGTGCTGGGAGGCAGAGGTGCAAAGCTTGCCTGCATGACTGCTCCACAGCACATCCCTGGGTAACGGTCCTGGCAGATACCCTTCAGAACACATCTGCTCCTGGCTTCTGTTCCTGGCACCATGGAGAGCACTCCTCCCAAATGAAATTATTTCATTAGCCCACATAGATCAACAGCTGGACCCTACACCAAAGCATATGACTTAAAAGTAACAGACCTGGATTTATGAGCGGTGGATGTCAGAATGTAACTCTGCTCATGTGTCTGTGTGTGTATGAATGTACTGTAAGTACATTGATACATTTGGCTATATATTTTAAAAATCCAAATTTTTAACAATGAGTCCTCCTGGAAAGAGGGAGTAGGTTTTGTTTTAATTTACTACTTGAATTTTTTATATACGTAAAGCATATATAAATTTTAAAAAATTATTAAAATTGAAAGAAATATAATTTTTGCAACAAATACTATTTATCTGAATACTCAAATTTTACAAACCAATAAGAGCCTGCACCTGAACTGCTTCATTCTAGCCCCTGCTGGAATAAATTTCATATAATTACTTTTTGGTGTTATGCCACAGAATTTTATTAAAAGAAGCTACACAAAATTTTCTCTGTGAAATTTATTTTACTTACCTTACAAATGCTGTTAAGAAAACAAATCATTACATTTTAATCAGGTTTTTTTTAGTACCAGGAATATTATACAGGTCTCCTGAGCAGTGGCTTTGTTTATATCTTAATAAGTTTGTGAATCTTGCAACTAATTACATTTGCTTCTTTCCGTTGGCTGCTAGAAAAGCTCTGAGCCAAACAGCCAGCCCTCTTTAAGCAAGTAGATTCTGCAGCAAGCATTTGTTAAATTCTTTCCCCCTGTGCTTCATCTTGTTTTTCCAAATATTTTCTCTTTACCTCAATTTCCCCACTTACTTGTTTTTATTTTGTGTATTTTTGTAAGTTCCCTGAAATCCTTTTCAAAGCAGAGTAGAGTATAAATAACTAAAATCACAAATATGCAAAGCAAACCATGCCAGAACTCTGTGACATTTCCATTTCTGACTTAAATATTACTAGTTTTACTCTGGCTTAATACCCATAATACTTTTGTTTCCCTTCCACAGCCCAGGGGAACCCAATTATTCTTAATATACTGTTGAGTCTCTAAGTATCCAAAGGTGCTTTGAAGGGAAGATTGGTCAACAAAGAAGAAGAATTTCACCATTTTCGATGGATTCTCAGATAAGTTTCTTCGGGAGAATTATACAAAGGGAAAGCTGTGTTTATCACACGTTTAAAAAACAGTGTAGAGGTTTAAGTTGTCATTTGCAACTTATTGCCGTATTTCATTAGTTAGAACCCAAACTAGATCATCATCCACTTAGTTGCCAAATTTATTCTCTTTATGTTGTTGTTATGCAAATGTTATGTGCACTTATGTGCAAAAGGAGTTAAAAGCACATTAGTAAAAAACAACTTGAGGGGAGTTCCCTGGTGGCCTAAAGGTTAGGATCAGCCCTTTCACTGCCATGGCCTGGGTTCAGTCCCTGGTCAGAGCACTAAGAGCCTGCTGCTGCACAGCACAGTCAATCCAATTTTTAAAAAGGAACTTGACTTTTATCATCACTACTCTAAAAGAGAGAAAAATCCACAATATTCCTTCCATTCTCTTTCCTATTTCCAAATTTCTGGCAAAACATGTCGTGATAAAGCTGTTTTTATTACACTATGCTAGCTAAGCCTACAAAACAACAAAGAATAAAAAGCAGAACAGAAAACTCTGATAAAGCTAGAAATGGTCATAATCCCAAGCCATAAATTGTGAAGGCTATTTGCCAAATCTAGAGAGGATGTCACAGGTAACCTCTCCAGAGTTCCTGCAAGAAAAGGAGTTCTTAAAAAGTCAGTGGCAGAGCCCAGGAAGCCTCATCAGTAACTGTTTACTTGCTTTAATAAGTTCTACAGGCACCCAGTTCTACGCACATAGAACCATAGAATAGAAGGGACCAAAGGAGAAACCATTAATACTTGCCACATTTATTTCCTGAGATATAGCCTCCTAACTCAGAAGTTAGAGTGGGGATGAGGCAAAAAGTATATTCATATTTACAGTAGATAACAGAGTCAGCCAATAAGAGAACTAAAGACAAATTCACACTATCAGTGGTTTTCCAAATTGTGAATTTTAATATATATATACTATAATGATTTTATATATATATATAGCATTTCTCTGTCTTGTTTGTCCAAGTGAAGGAGAATGTGCCCCAAGAGAAGACACAGTGACTATGTGAGAAATATTTCGAGACAATGTTCATAAATTGATACTGGCAGCTGCCCTAGACCATGCTCCCTGATTGTCTCCACAATTTTTTTTAGTAAACAGCTTATACATTCAAAACAGAGTAATAGCCAAATAGAAACCATAACAATATCTAATTATAGACACAAGCAACAACAAAAAAGAGAAAAAGCAGGAGAAAGAAAAGGGTGTGGCACTTAAAACTCCACTGAAGAATATATTAATAGCAGATTGATCCACTCAACCTCTATTTGGATCTTTCTCTAGTGTACAACAGAGTCTGCAAAAAGAAAACTATACTTCCCAGATCAACTTACAGAGGAAGGTCCAGTATGATTTAGGTTCCACCAGTTGAGGCAGGTGTGTGTGTGTGTGTGTGTGTGTGTGTGTGTGTGTGTGTCACTCAGTCACATCGGACTCTTTGCAACCTGATGGACTTGGGGTTGCAAGCTATGGAGCTTGCTGGGCTCCTCTGTCCATGAAATTCTCCAGCTGGAGAGGGTTTCCATTTCCTTTTCCAGGGGATCTTCCCAACCCAGGGGTCGAACCAGGGTATTCCACATTGCAGGTGAATTCTTTACTGCCTGAGTACAGTGCTGACAGTTAATGAAAACAGTCAGATACGTTCCAATTAAATAATCTAGGAACCAAACTCAACATGAGGTGGCTTAGATATACTTCCTTCCTCCAGAGAGCAAACATCGTTTAGTTGTGGAAACACCATATGACTTTTAAATTAGACAAACGCGCCTCTATGAATTGTCAGATCTAGGACTCTCAGTTACTTTCCTTTACTGAGCCACAGGTTCTCTGTTTGTAAAACTATAAATAATGATTCTTACCTCACAAATCTGCTGCAAAGAAATCAGATGACATACCTAAACTGCCTGAGAGGGAGCATGCAGCTTACAGTTCGTCAGTCAACACTAGTGCCTGTTCCATCTCCCTGCTTTGTCATGGAGGAATAGCCATGAGAGTGTGTTCTGTGTTTCAGTACAAAATCTCACAGTCTCCTAAGAGTATAACTAACATTAACTGAGGGATTACTGTGCTAGGAACCACAGTGAGTTTTCCAAAGTATTATCTAATTTTAATAACAAGCCTATTAGGTAGGTACTTTTACTATCATCTCTCTTTTACAAATGAGGATGCTGTAAACGGGTTTTCTTTGTCTTCTCATGTATATAGGGAAGGACAAGGAGGGAGTCAAAGCTAGGTAACTGGGATCCAAAACTCACGTTCGTGACAATACACCATCCATTTTCCAATACAGACATTTAATCAAAAATTTAAAAACCTAAGGGAAAAAACAGAATTAAGAAAATAGTCTTGTCTTTGCAATGTGTTTAAATATTGGTACTACTGGCATAGGATCAAGTCTTCTATTTGATATTTGGGGCAAAATTTCAATGTTCAATGCATACACCTCGTCACTGTTATTCCATTTAGTTCTTTCAAAAATTAAAACAACTAGTAATGGTATTTTGGTAAAAATTAAGCTGTAAAGTTAACTACTACATGACTAAGGAAAGCTCCCTTGATCTGAGAAAAAAGTTTTCTCTCTTTTGCTTCACTCCAAGGGAAAGATGATAAAAGAACACTTCTTTCTCAATGGATACCTAAAACACAACCACAACCCTGGTTACATGCACGGTCACACAAAACGCTTTTCACAGATACAGGTTCTTGGGATCTGATGGCTCAGAACCTCTGGAGGAGGACAGCCTAAAAAGTCTGAAACAGATCAAAACTGATTACCAGTGAATAGATTCCAGAAGGGGAGAAGTTTTCCTGGCTTGAAGTGCTCCAAAAGAGAAAGACAAGAGAGTGGAGATAATCTGGGAATTGGGGAAAGTGCAGAGATATGTCTGTCTACATTTCTTGCCTTAAATAGGTTCTGCCAGACCCTTGACGAGAGGCCAGAAAGTGTTGCCCGATGAGCCTCTCTGGTTCTAAATACCGTCAAGCGTGTCGAGTAGCACCGTCCCTTTAAAGCGGTAAGCAGTCTCTGGAGGCCACTGTCTGTCTGCTGCTTCCACGCTTGGGTCTCCCCGGTGGTGCGAGTGGAGAGGAACCCGCCTGCCACGCTAGTTTGGTTTTAAGGTGATAGGCCTTAACAAGGTCAGAAAACACTACAAAGACCTTTCCTTCTGGCCTCCACCACCTTTTCAGACTTACTTCGCCTTCTTATACCTCTTGTTTGTGTCTCCACCCAGTAAACTCTTTCCTGTCTCTGAAATGTCATAGATCCGAGTTCTATCCCTTTGGCATGAAATTTGAAACACCGTCTCGCCAAACACTTTTTTCTTCCTCTTCTCTCTTTTTCCCTTTCTCATTCTCCCTCTTTGTCTCTGTCCCTCCCCCGCCTCACTAATTCTCTAATTAATTCCAAATTAACTTAGAAGCTCATTTTGAACGAGTCCTCCAAAGAAGCCTTCCTCGCCTGCCCTCTCCACAAAGTCAGGTGTCTAGTCTCAGTGGTAATTGCTCATCTCACTCTCTAATTTTTCTTTGTAGTACCTACCAGAGTCTGGCATTAAGACTCACTGGTGAGACTGTTTAATTTCTATCTCCTACACCTAAATCTAGAGTTGAGCTAGAATCCCTTTTGCTCCCTCTGCCCAGACCTAAGCAAATACCTTTCCTATAGTGCAGGTTTAAACACCATTGAACAAATGAAGTGAAAGAGAGACCACTTTAGATGACCCTTTGTCCCCTACAACCACAGCAGAAAGCGGTCTCACTGATTTAGTCAATCAAATGTTGTGAATTCTTCCCATGTCCCAGTGCCTGTGAGAATTAAATGATAAATCAAAAATAGACTCATTCCTTGAAGTCCTTAAGAGTCTGCATGCATCCTCAATCATTTCAGTCATGTCTGACTTTGTGACCCTATGGACTGTAGCCCGCCAGGCTCCTATTGTCCATGGGATTGTCCAGACAAGAATACTGGAGTGGGTTGCCATGCCCTCCTCCAGGGAATCTTCCCCACCCAGGAACTGAACCCATATCTCCTGTGCCTTCTGCATTGCAGGTGGATTCTTTACCCACTTTGCCACCTTGGAAGCCCCCTTAAGAGAAAGCTGTGGTACATATACACAATGGAATATTACTCAGCCATTAGAAAGAATACATTTGAATCAGTTCTAATGAGGTGGATGAAACTGGAGCCTATTATACAGAGTGAAGTAAGTCAGAATGAAAAACACCAATACAGTCTACTAAAACATATGTATGGAATTTAGAAAGATGGTAATGATGACCCTATGTGCAAGGCAGCAAAAGAGACATAGATGTATAGAACAGTCTTTTGGACTCTGTGGGAGAAGGCAAAGGTGGGATGATTTGAGAGAGTAGCATTGAAACATGCATGTTGTCACATGTGAAACAGATCACCAGCCCAGGTTCGATGCATGGGACAGGGTGCTCAGGGCTGGTGCACTGGGATGACCCAGAGGGATGGGATGGGAAGGGAGGTGGGAGAGGGGTTCAGAATGGGGAACACATGTACACTCATGGCTGATTCATGTCAATGTATGGCAAAACCCACTACAATATTGTAAAGTAATTAGCCTCCAATTAAAATAAATTTAAAAAATTTTAAAAAAGAGTCTAGTGGGGAATGTAAAATATGTATTCAGATAACTATTATAAGAGCCGACAAGAGAAACCACAAACTGCCTTATGGTCAAATTTCAGTTCTCCACCATCGTCAAAGGAAACAGACCGTCCTCAGGAGAAGAGGTTAAGGGCCTCGCTGCCCAGAAGCCGTGTGACCCCTGGGTTGGGTGGAGCTGATCCTTCATTACTATTATACTGGGCTTCTTGACCTCACAGGTACCCAGACTAACTGAGCGGCAGCCTCCTCAACTGTACAATGGTCAATTTTCTACTGGAAAGAGAATACCGTCTTTACATCAAATGCTTTTAGCAGAAGACTGTAGGTTCCATAACACTGAAGAAGACACACTGAAGGCAAATAAGCACATGAAAAGATGCTCAACATCATTAACTATTAGGGAAATGCAAATTAAATCCACAGTGAGATGGCACTACACAGCTATCAGAATGCCTCAAAACGACACCACCAAATGCTTATGTGGGGAAACTCAATCACTCATACAGTGCCAGTGAGAATGTGAAATGGTACAGCCACTCTGGAAAACAGTTTGACATTTTCTTTAAAAACAAGATATCACCGCTGTTGTTATTTGCGAAGTTAGGTCCAACTCTTCGTACCTCGTAGACTAGACCACCAGGCTCTGCTGTCCTTGGGATTCTCCAGGGAAGGATCGTGGAGTGGGTTGCCTTGTCCTTCTCCAGGGGATCTTGCTCACCCAAGAATCAACCCCTCCTCTCCTGCATTTGCAGACAGATTCTTTACCCCTGAGTCACCAGGGAAGACCTACAACTACCATACAATCGGGCATTTACACTCCTGGGCCTTTAACCTAGAGAAATGGATACTTTGACACCAAAAAAGTGTACACAAATGTTTGCTGCAGCTTTATTTGTGATGGCCCCATGTTGTGTGTTCCACAACATGGTTAAACAAACCGTAATACATCATTCTCATGGACTGTTGCTGAGAGTTACAAGGAAATGAACTGTTAATACCTGCAGCAGTCTAGATGACTCTCCAATTATGCTGAGCAAGGAGCAAAATGGGAGCAAGTCCCAAAATGTTACATCCTGTATGATCCCATTGATATAACGTTCTTGAAATGGCAAAATTAAAGAAAAATTAGTGGCTGCAGGGATTAAAGAGGTGGCAGAAGTGGAGGGGAGTCTGTGTGGCTGTAAAGGACCATCGAGGTGATGGAGATGTGCTGTATCTGGACAGTTTCAATGTTAATATCCTAGTTATATTGTACTATAGTTTAGAGAGATACTACCATCATGGGAAGCTGGGTAAAAGGTTATAGACTCTGTGTTATTTCTTGTAACTGCATGTGAATCTGCAGTTATTTCAAAATAAAAACATTACTTAAAAAGAGTAGAAAGGCAGACATAAAGTCAGGGGAACAAATATTGAAGCTTGTCAGTTATGGCATGAGCCTCAAAACATTGACATCATAATGGCCAGTCACCTGGATTACTACAGAATCCTCTGGCTTCATAGGTTTGTTCACAGTACTCTGCCAAGTGCTGGAGACAGACATACTCAGCTTTCAGTGCCGAGAATTGGAGAAAAAAGGATTTTCAGGGCAATCAAAAAGCACTTTGAGCTTTTTGGTTGTCATTCAAGGTTTTACCACATCAGGTAATCCTTTAGTATACTATTTTTTTTATCATCAAACAAACTGTTGGTCACATGACGAATTTTATTTTGTTTCTTCTAAGACATATGAACTAATTGTTAACTTCAGCATGGGTTTCATGACAAGCTATGGGTGTTCCTAAGATTCATACTGTGGAACACAAGTGAGCAGCTTTACATCTTCAGGGTGGGCCAGGGTGTAGGGGGACATTTTCTTGGCTTCAAGGCTAGAATTTTCTGTAGATCTATGAAAATATCTCCTCTATTTATCAGAGTCTTTATGTTCAGTGCAATTTAGTTGTTTTGATAAGGCAGTTCTGTGAGACCTTAGTCATAGCTCAGTCAACTAATAACTAGGCACTGCCTAGTATTTAGAAACTTTTTTGATGTTTCCAGTATTATTTAGCTGATCTTAGAGAATTTTCCCCAAAATTTGAATATTGATTTAGATATGATTGAAGTCCATTTTCCAGAATCCTCGGTTATCTAAAATTTTAGGCTATCATGAAACCAAGTTGTAATTCCTTCTTGGCAAACCTCCATATCTTTTTATCTATAGTAGGCCACACATGATCCTATTTTGTGTGGTTATTGGATTTCTACTGTTGTCTGTTTTTGCCTTCCTGCCGTCTTCTCTACCTTTGGCCTCTTGGTTCTCCTCTTCCTAACAGTTCATGACCAGCTCCGCTCCTTTCTCTCTTCCCTGCCTCGAAGAGTCCACATGCCCAAGGGCTTTGTCCTTGAACTTGTTGCCTGTCCACATCAACTCCCCGAGTGACCTCATTTCTCTCAGTACCTTTCTATAGCTTGCCAATTCCTGGATTTGAGCTGTGAAGCTCTGTTTGGGAGACTGAGGCTTATTTTCAGAGTTGTGTCAATCTTGACATGTAACATAAACCCCATCGTATATCTGACCAGTGAGTCGTTGTTCTGTGGTGTTTGATGTTTTTCAGAAGCCCTTCTGTTGAGGTGGACAACGAGAGTGAGAATACGTCATCATCCGAGGGAGCTACTGGTACCCTGCTGATCCACAGCCCCGCAGAACTCAAAAGCGGCTCGAGGAAGCAGAAGCGGTACCTCCCCTTATTTAGTGATTTGTTGCTTGTGTCTAATCCCAAGTGTGTACATATTACATGCTTTCCTAATTATTATAAAATGGCACCTTTGCTAACCTTGAAGAAAATATGACAGGCAGGGTCTCTCTTCTCTGTGGCTTACAGACAGATGATAAAAAATAAGGGGGGGGGAAAGGAGAGATTGACTAGTGCTTGTGACACAAGGTAGATACCATGAGCGTCATGCAGGGGACCGTGAAGAAGATGGGACCATATTAGAAAGGGGTTGTCCAGGAGGACCTCTCCAGAAGGCAGCCTCTAAACTAGACCTGTGCATTGAGAAGCAGCCGCCATTCCCAGCCAAGGCAGATGAGCCTTCCAGGCTGAGGGAGCAGCAGGCTTGACTGGGTGCAGCTGGGCCCCATTGATGGGGGTAGTTCTGGGAAGGCCAAGGTGACTGGAGCCTAAAGTGAGGGGCGTGACATTAGATATAACACTAGTCAGGGGTCCAGCCACACAGGGTCCCCACAGGCCACAGTAAGGGGTTAAAATACAGTGCTGAAAGATGTTTAACTAGGAGAGTAACCGTATCTGGCATATACTTTTTAGCAAAGCTTTCTGGCTATTGGTAGACTACAGATTTTGGAGTAAGCAAGGGTGGAAGCAGGGAGACTAGTTAGGGAGGCAACAGTCCTGTGAACAGTATCAAGGACTCCACCCTGGGGTTGGCAGTAAAAACAAAAGATTCAGCCACACAGATGTGGAATATATGTTGGAGACAGAACCAGCGGGGTGTACTTTCCTCTCAACCCTCAACATAGATGCAACTAACACCATAGACTTGGTGGCTTAACAAAAGAAATGTATTTTCTTATAGTTCTGGAGGCTGGAAATCCAAGATCAGGTACCAGTATGGTGAGGCTCTAGTGAGAGCTCGCTTCCTGCCTTGCAGATGGCTATCTTCGCATTGTGTGCTCACAAGGCATTTCCTTGGTGCCAATAAGCCCACTAATCCTACTGGATTTGAATCTTACCCTTTATGACCTCATTAGCCTCCATGACATCCCCCAAAGCTCTATCCCCAAATATAGTCATATTTGCACGGAGGGCGTCCCTGTATTAAAGACTTTAGCAGCCAGTGGGGGGGACACGATTCCCCCACTGCATGCAGTAACTACAGTACTGAGTACTTGTACTTCACCACAAGTTTTAGAAAAAGACCTAGAAGATCATTCCCACAGTAACATTTAGGTATATTCATGATCATTATTAATATAAAAAAATTTTTCAGAAGGAAACAACTAAAAAGAAATCACTTCCTGTGATAACAAACATATCTCTTCCCTGTCATGCTTCATTCTTAGATGGAATATTGTATCCTGCCTTGAATCAATCTGTTCAAATTAATAATCTGAGTATAGCACCTAATTTTGCCACTTAGCCATAAGAAGAGGTAGGGGCACTGAAGTTCCCTATTGCCTCAGCTCACCTTCAGACTTCAGCAGAAAACTCACTCATCTTGAGGTTGATACTATAGAAATTAACACAAATGGAATAAATAGTTTACTAACTTCTCCCTATGGATTTGATCAGAATAAGTACATTTTAGCTTCTAGTTAGTAAGGGGGATTTAAATATTTATTTCTTCACAGAGAAATTATATTTCTCCAATTGTGGGATGTTAATATTCAGTGAAAATTATTTTAAGATTTTTTGGTCATTTTTTCCCATACTACAAACATTAGAAACGTCTGTTCTCAAGAATGCTTCAACATCATTTTGATATTCATTAGAATGCTAATAAGCTATCTTTCGAATAAAATTATTACTTTTATTTTTTATAACAGGGTCTACTTTATAAATACTAAGATATTAATACTAGTAGAGGCCTATGAAGAATTAACAAATAGGAAGGGACTATACATAGCCAACACCATTTTTAGACATCACTATCCTCACATTTAGTTGTTACAGAATATAGAAACAATAGAAAAATGAATTTACTTAGACCAAAAGATGATTACTATTAACTTATCTGTGAAACAGCAGATACTTACACAGTATACCACAATCTCTATTTCCAAGCATCTAAGTGGAGAAAAGTCTTGTGTTAGAATAGGGGAAGTCTGCCTAGAATCCCAGAAACTCCACAAACCACTGGGGTTTACCCTCCAGCATAAAGGCTGAGATAGAGGAAAAGAAGAAGGGCAAAGGTGAACAGAGTTTTGTCAAGAGAACAAAATGATCATAGCAAACACCCTCTTCCAGCAAAACAAGAAGAGACTCTACATATGGACATTACCAAATGGTCAATACAGATCAGACTGATTATATTCTTTACAGCCAAAGATGGAGAAGCTCTGTACTGTCAGCAAAAACCAGACATGGAGCAGACTGTGGCTCAGATCATGAGCTCCTTATTGCAAAATTCAGGCTTAAATTGAAGAAAGTAGGGAAAACCAGTAGACCCTTCAGTTCAGTTCAGTTCAGTTGCTCGGTCGTGTCCGACTCTTTGCGACCCCATGAATCGCAGCACGCCAGGCCTCCCTGTCCATCACCAACTCCCAGAGTTCACTCAAACTCATGTCCATCGAGGCGGTGATGCCATCCAGCCATCTCATCCTCGGTCGTCCCCTTCTCCTCCTGCCCCCAATCCCTCCCAGCATCAGAGTCTTTTCCAATGAG
>NW_024080462.1:17515-17864 GCF_014754425.2 Oryx dammah
CTTTGTTGGCAAAGTAATGTCTCTGCTTTTGAATATGCTCTCTAGGTTGGTCATAACTTTCCTTCCAAAGAGTAAGCGTCTTTTAATTTCATGGCTGCAGTCACCATCTGCAGTGATTTTGGAGCCCCCCAAAATACAGTCTGACACTGTTTCCACTGTTTCCCCATCTATTTCCCATGAAGTGATGAGACTAGATGCCATGATCTTCATTTTCTGAAGGTTGAGCTTTAAGCCAACTTTTTCACTCTCCTCTTTCACTTTCATCAAGAGGCTTTTTAGCTCCTCTTCACTTTCTGCCATAAGGCTGGTGTCATCAGCATATCTGAGGTTATTGATATTTCTCCCAGCA
>NW_024080463.1:0-15407 GCF_014754425.2 Oryx dammah
AGTTGGTGATGGACAGTGAGGCCTGGCGTGCTGCAGTTCAAGGGGTTGCAAAGAGTCGGAGACGACTGAGTGACTGAACTGAACTGAACTGAAACACCTAAATTTTCTATAAACCAATCAGAATTAATTTTTATTTTAAAAGATCTTTCATTTATTGATTTATAGAAGTTAATTTTTAATGACTGTGATGGTAGGAAAATATTTCATGCTTACATTGAGAGATAAGACTGTTCTCAATTGTAGATGGAAAAGATTTTGTATCTAGTTTTATACCTTTAGTAATAGGTCAAAAGTTAGTACAGAAACACTATATCACAGTTGTTAACATTGCAATGTGTTCTTCTTTCCAATAAAATTGAAACATAAAAAGACAAAAAAAGGAGAGAGGAAAAAAAAAACCTCTTTGTTATCTCTCAGTGATCAAGTTCATCACATGTTGAGACCACAAAATCGGATCTGAAGTGTTTGTTGCCACCCAAGGGCTTCCCTGGTGGCTGAGAAGGTAAAGCATCTGCCTGCAATGCAGGAGACCTGGGTTTGATCCCTGGGTGGGGAAGATCCCCTGGAGAAGGACCTGGCAACCCATTCCGTTACTCTTGCCTGGAAAATCCCATAGACAAAAGAGCCTGCTAGGCTACAGTCCTTGGGGTCCCAAAGAGTTGGACATGACTGAGCAACTTAACTTTAACTTTCTTTCAAGGGAAATATAGTGGCACTAGTGGTAAAAAAACAAAAACAAACAAACAAAAAAAACCTGCCTGTCAATGCAGGAGATGCAAGAGATTCCGGTTTGATCTCTGGGTAGGGAAGGTCTCCTGGAGGAGGGCATGGCAACCCACTGCAGTATTCTTGCCTGGAGAGTCGCATGGATGGAGGAGTCTGGAGGGCTACAGTCCATAGGGTTGCAGAGTTGGACACGGCAGACATAGCACGACAGGCAAGGGAAATATTGGTCCTGCACAAATTAGCATCAAAATAAACTTTGCCGAACATCTGAAACAAAAGTAAGCTCTTGAACCCAGTAATAGCAGAACTCTACTCTAAATCAGCTCTGCTCGCGGCCCCTGTTAACCTGTCATGCCTACTAGATAGGGTGCCCAGAATATGGATGTCTTTTGGGAGAATGCCTGAACTACTTTACGTAACTTTGGATATTACAGTGTATAGTAATGAGCATCCTCCTTGAAACCCAGCAATATAGACAAAAAGAATATATAAATTTTAAAGCAGTAAAAGGAAAAGGAAAAATTAGTAAACTTGCTCAGTCTAGTAGAATGTAGTAGTGGGATGGAAAGTGAAGTGAAAGTCACTCAGTGGTGTCTGACTTTTTGCGACCCCATTGACTGTATAGTCCCTCGAATTCTCCAGGCTAGAATACTGGCATGGGTAGCTTTTCCCTTCTCCAGGGGATCTTCCCAACCCAGGGGTCAAACCCTGGTCTCCTGCATTGCTGGCAGATTCTCTACCAGCTGAGCTACAAGGGAAGCCCAAGAATACTGGAGTGGGTAGCCTATCCCTTTCTCCAGGGGATCTTCCTGACCCAGGAATCATCAGGGTGTCCTGCATTGCAGGAGGATTCTTTACCAACTGAGCTATCAGGGAAGTGGGATGGAAAGAAAGGGAGAGAAGTATCATACCTCAAAATTACAAAATAAGATATAGGAAGATTCCCAAAGTGTCACTTTTTAAATAGAATTAATTTTCCAGTTAAAAGACAGAGATAATCAAAGTCTATGAATTGGATTTTAGAAATCGTATTGTATTCTGTTTTAAAAGAGATACCTAAGACATAATGACACAGAAAAGTCTAAAGTAAAGAGAAAATAATGGTATCAGGCTATTACCAAGAAAAAAGGAACTTATTTGGCTGTGTTAACATTGGGAAAAAATGTATCTTCAGTTAGAATTCTTTTAAAATAAAGAACTATAAGATCTCGTGATATATATTTATATCACATGATATATATTTATATTGTGTGCTTAGTCGCTTAGTCACGTCTGACTCCTTGCGGCCCCATGGACTGTAGTCCACCAGGATCCTCTGTCTGTGGGGATACTTCAGGCATGAATACTGAAATGGGTTGCCATGCTCTCCTCCATGGAATCTTCCCAAACCAGGGATCGAACCCAAGTCTCCTGCATCACAGGTGGATTCTTACCATCTGAGCCACCAGGGAATCCTAGATCTATATATATATGATATAGATAGACCTAGTATATATTATACTTTTTATATAAAATCTATGTTTATATAATTCATCCGATCTTAAGCTTCTTTATTCAGAAAAAATTTTGCCCAGTATTAACATAGCTAATATTAATATAGTAATTATATTATTTATCAATGTATTAGTAAAATACTTATAGTAAAAAGTAGATATTTTAATATATGATACAATATTGATAATGCCATTAATAATATAACAATATTGGTACTATTAATATATTACTAAGATATTACTTAGATATATATATAATTCTAGCTAATATTTAAACATTTGTTTATATACAGACACACATATATATAAAATATTATACTTGTGTGAACCTAAGTATCCAATATAAAACACTAGAAAAAAGCAAGAGTGTACACAAAGAAAATAGAATGAAGGAAATGATCAAATTAAGAATGGAAATTAATTAATATGGAGCAATTCCACTTACAACATTGCTCTCCTACAAAAATGCTTAATGCCCAACCAAATCAAGCAGAGTGTGTATGTGTGTGTATGTATGTATAAATATATAAATATAATGTGAAAATACTAAGCATTGGTAAGGTATGGAACAACTGGAAGTTTCATATGCTGTTGCTAGGAATAGAAATTAGTTAAAAGTGTTTTAAAAATCTCTTAGCAAACTTTAATAAATTCCTAAATTGGAAAAATATATCCAAACCATAAAAAGTACCAATACTATGTTTAAGAACATTCTAGTAATTCTCAAAATCATTACTCAGACCATCTCAAACTTTCCTCACATTTTTCTGAATTGAAGTGTTCAGATGAGTACTTGCTAAAAAGCCACAAATATGAACAAGGCATAGTCCTTGCCAAAAGAGATTCATGGATATTTTCAGGCGACAGCCATGAAATTACTAATAGAGAAAATCACGGAAGTACTAGAGGATTTACCAAATGATATGGTAAAAAATAGATTAGAAGTCAAATCGAATCTGGTTAAAGAGGTATAGAAAGTGCATGAAGAATAATTGCCAGAGGTAGCGATATTATGTAGGGCCTTGCAGGATAATATGAGTTTTCCTTTCAAATTAGCTTGGGAGAGATGTGGAGATAGAATTTTAGATCACATCCACAATATTAAATGTACAGAGATAAGAAACTGTATGTTGGAAGAGTATGTGTAGTAAGAGAAGAAACTAAGAAAGTATATTGGGGCCAAATTTCATAACATATATGTTACAAAAAGAAGTAAGATAGTTACTGTGACTTCCTAGTATATCAAATTACTTCAAATCTGTTGCTATTAGAAATGATACCTATTTGCAGAAGTACATCATATCACTACTTTAAATTTTATATGTACTATTAACTGCTTGAATATCACAAGAAACTCCTATGATTTTAATTTAAAAGATTTATGTCATTTTAATAAGATAATTTTGATGACATTTGAAATGTTATGTGCATTGTTTTAAAAAATGCCCTGTTACTTTGAGACTGTGTGTGTATACTCAGTTGTGTCTGATTCTTTGCAACCCCATGGACTGTAGCCTGCCCAGGCTTCTCTGTCCATGGAATTTTCCAGGCAAGAATACTGGAGCAGGTTGCCACTTCCTCCTCCAGGGAGTCTTCCTGACCCAGAGATCAAACCTATGTCTCCCAATTCTCCTACATTGGCGGGTGGATTCTTTACCACTGCGCCACCTGGGAAGTAGCTGTTACTTTGAGAAATTCACTGAATAAGAGTGTTTCTCTTTCCTTTTTATAGGCAGTTAACTGCTTGTTGAAACAAGTAGCATGGGTTTTATAGTGAAAAAAAAAATGTTCTGTCTTTCTCATCCCATCTTTAATATGTTTAGAAACATACAAAGGTCTGATATATTACTGACATACTTGATATCTTTAACTTTTAAAATGTAAATCATAAACTAGGATTATTTAGCTTATAGGCAACAGATATCCACTTCTACTTGGTTGAGCTGAAAGAGGAAATTTACAATGAGGATATTCAGATATGTTGAGTAAGCAAGGAGATTTGAAAACACCTTAGGAAGAGTGAACATGCCAGAGGATGAGATGGTTGGATGGCATCACCGATTCGATAGACATGAGATTGAGTGAGCTCTGGGAGTTGGTGATGGACAGGGAGGCCTGGCAGGCTGCAGTCCATGGGGTCGCAAAGAGTTGGACACGACTGAGCGACTGAACTGAACTGAACTAGGAAGAGTGAAAACCAGGGTGATTCTATGGATCTCAGAAGTGAGAGTTCTGTTGTTTCACGGCTCCAGCTGGCTCTCAAGAATCCAACTGACTGTTGGATCAATCAGCTATGGTCATCACGACAGGACATAGAACAGAGCAATAGGGGCTTATTTCACAATCCACATACATGGGTGAAAATATAAAATTTGGGAATGAGTCTTCCTCCAAATAGATGTTCCAAAGAATTAAAGCATTTTGTTTTATACATAAATGAATGAGTCTAAGGGAATACTCTTTTTTAAAAAATCTCACTGAACTTATGCATTCTTTTTATCCTAGCCCTTGGCTGTAAGAAAAAGGTACGCAAAAATAGAAGAGGCTGCATTCAACATTTTCTTTAAATATTGTTTGGGAAAATGTCTAAGATACTGTTTGTCAGAGGCAAAAGTTTCCAGAGAGCTATAGTTAGTGGCTATAAAAACATTATGAGAAGCATTGTATTAAATGTTACCCTTAGCTAATCTAGCTGAAGAAAAAAATGACAAAAGAGAAGCGTGTTTGAGACGACAAGGGGTATGATAAAAAGTCACTGCTCACAGTTTGGAGAAATCAAAAAGGCCATGTTGAAGTCTGAATGCAACCTCTGTATTTGGCTGTCCTGCAACGTGCTAAGTCACCTCAGTCGTGTCCAACTCTTTGCAACCCCAGACTGTAGCCTGCCAGGCTCCTCTGTCCATGGGATTCTCCAGGCAAGAATACTGGAGTGGGCTGTCAACCCCTTCTTTAGGGTTCTTCCCAACCCAGGGATCGAATTCGAGTCTCTCATGTCTACCTGTGTTGGCAAGCAGGTTCTTTGCCACCAGCACCACCTGGAAGCCCTTGGTTGTACTAGCAGAGGAAAACAGACCTGAGTCACAGAGTGAGGTGTACACCTAGGGTGACCTGGCTGAAGCACTAGAGTAGGTACCAGCCCAAGAAAGGTTAAAAAGATCATGTTTCCTGAGGTGTCTGGGAAAGCTCAGAGGAGAGAACACTGTGCTTCCTAACACAGGCTAATATTTAGTTGCTAAATGATAACTGAGGGCTTATTATGTGCCAGATACCTCAGATTGGCTTGCTTTATTTCACTTAACATTCAAAATAGCTTAATGAGATAAGCACTGTTCTGTACTCCAGTTTACTGAAGTGGCCACACAGAAAGTCCAAGCTTTTGGACCATGTGATTTTATTTTGATACTCCGTATAAACAGATGTCAGCATAAAAAAAATTGAAGAGGAAAATCAGTCCCTTCATTGTTAAAAGTTTATCCTAAAATAAACTAAGGGATGACAGTTTCTCAGGCAGCACCCAACATTAGTGAAGCTCTAACTTTGTGCCATATTAAAGAAGTGTAAGCTTGACCAGGGTTATGAATTTGATTATTGTTTAAATGGCTGGCAATTTAGCAGATTATCTTTGCCAAACCCCTCAAAGCTTTTCTCAATTATAGAAAAAAAAATGCCTTGCACGTTGACAAGTGAACATTTTTCATTTGTTGCTCATCCGAAACAGGGGATACAGCATTTCTATTTCTGTATGAGAGTCAGGCTTCCCAGGTGGCACTACTGGTTAAAGAACCCACCTGCCAACGCAGAAGACAACAAACATGGGTTTGATCGCTGGGTCGGGAAGATCCCCTGGAGGAGGGCGTGGCAATCCACTCCAGTATTCTTGCCTAGAGAATGCCATGGACAGAGGAGCCTGGTGGGCTATAGACCATGGGGTCATAGAGAGTGGGGCACACCTGAAGTGACTTAGCATGCATGCACGCAGAGTCAGCAAGGATATTCATCATTATTCTGAGCATGCATGATAAAACTGTTAATTATAAGGTTATAACCAAGTGAATGAACTTATGATATTTCTGTAATTTATATATTATAACAAATAAAATATGTAGTTAATGTAATTATTAGTTACACATTTAATGATAACAAGGGTAGTTAATACTTTGTAGAACTATGAATTCTCATATCACATGTATTTTTTTTTTCCTTTGGGCATTTTTTTGTCTCCTAACTTGTATTCTGATTATTTTAATATCTCTCCCTCTATATTTTAGGAACAACTAGCCAGGGACTATAATTTAATTATACTCTAGCATTTTCCCCAGTTATGTCAAGAATTAGGATTCTTTAACTTTTGTACCTCAAGCACACAAGTTTTACAGTACTTTGGGGAGAATTATTTTCCATGTCTGAGTTTCCTTATCACAGCAATACCTTCTATTGCTTATTTCTATTCTAGAACCTATAAATTGCTTCACAGTAGGGTTTTTGAAACTAGACATTGTATACCAACTTCCACAGTTTTTGCCAAATATATCATCTGTACTGTTACCTAATTAATATTTTCTTTAAATAAATTCAAGACTTTTATCTAAAATTTACTTGTGAAGGAACTATCTAACTATTGCAATGGGAAAACAGAATAAGGCAAGTGATTTGCAGTAGTCGTATAGATCTTTTATTAATAAACTATGTTTATATGATTTCTGGACTTCTCCAATGACTCGGCTTCCCTGGTGGCTCAGAGGTTAAAGTGTCTGCCCGCAATGCAGGAGACCGGGGTTCAATCCCTGGGTCGGGAAGATCCCCTGGAGAAGGAAAAGGCAACCCACTCCAGTACTCTTGCCTGGAGAATCCCATGGAAGGAGGAGCCTGGTAGGCTACAATCCATGGGATCGCAAAGAGTCGGACACGACTGAGTGACTTCACTTCAATGACTCAGTGGTAAAAAATCTGCCTACAGTGCAGGAGATGAAGGTTCCATCTCTGTTTCAGGAAGACCCCCGGGAGGAGGAAATGACAACCTCCTCCAATATTCTTGCCTGGGTAATCCCTTGGACTAAGGAGCCTAGCAGGCTACAGTCCATCGGCTCACAAAAGAATCAGACAAGACTGAGCGAAGCATGCACAAGCATGTAATTTATAGGTATAATCACCTATAGAATAATTATATAGATTAAAATAATACACTGAAAACAAAGCTTTGGCTTTCTTTTCTTACCAGCTCTCAACTGAAAGAGGGAGAGAGAGAGTAGCAGTTATTAGAGAAGCATTAAATACACCCTGGCACTAATCTCAGTCTTTACCGTTGATGCAATCAAGTTAATCAAAGGAAGTTTATAAAGGAGTGGGTTTCTTATGATGTAGTGATATGTTACTTCATGCAAGTTTTTAAATTTTTTATTTATTTTTAATTGGAGGATAATTGCTTTACCATATTGTGTTGCTTTCTGCCACATATCAACATGAATCAGCCATAGGTATACATACGTCTCCTCCCTCTTGAACTTCCCTCCCACCTCCCATCCAAGCCCACCCTTCCAGGTTGTCACAGAACACTGGATTTGAACTCACTGAATCATGCAATAAATTTCCACTGGCTATCTAATTTTACATATGGTAATGTATATGTTAAATAAGCAGGGTGACAATATTCAGCCTTGACGTACTCCTTTTCCTATTTGGAACCAGTCTGTTGTTCCATGTGCAGTTCTAACTGTTGCTTCCTGACCTACATACAGGTTTCTCAAGAGGCAGGTTAGGTGGTCTGGTATTCCCATCTCTTTCAGAATTTTCCACAGTTGATTGTGATCCACACAGTCAAAGGCTTTGGCATAGGCAATAAAGCAGAAACAGATGTTTTTCTGGAACTCTCTTGCTTTTTTGATGATCCAACAGATGTTGGCTATTTGATCTCTGGTTCCTCTGCCTTTTCTAAAACCAGCTTGAACATCTGGAAGTTCACAGTTCATGTATTGCTGAAGCCTGGCTTGGAGAATTTTGAGCCTTACTTTATTAGTGTGTGAGATGAGTGCAATTGTGGGCTGGGCTGGAAGAAGCACAAGCTGGAATCAAGATTGCCAGGAGAAATATCAATCACCTCAGATATGCAGATGATACCACCTTTATGGCAGACAGTGAAGAAGAACTAAAAAGCCTCTTGATGAAGGTGAAAGTGGAGAGTGAAAAAGTTGACTGAAAGCTCAGCATTCAGAAAATGAAGATCATGGCATCTGGTCCCATCACTTCATGGGAAATAGATGGGAGAACAGTGGAAACAGTGTCAGGCTTTATTTTGGGGGGCTCCAAAATCACTGCAGATGGTGATTGCAGCCATGAAATTAAAAGACGCTTACTCCTTGGAAGAAAAGTTATGACCAACTTAGATAGCATATTGAAAAGCAGAGACATTACTTTGCCAACACGGGTCCGTCTAGTCAAGGCTATGGTTTTTCCAGTGGTCATGCATGGATGTGAGAGTTGGACTGTGAAGAAAGCTGAGTGCCGAAGAACTGATGCTTTTGAACTGTGGTGTTGGAGAAGACTCTTGAGAGATCCAACCAGTCCAGTCCATTCTGAAGGAGATCAGCCCTAGGTGTTCTTTGGAAGGAATGATGCTAAAGCCGAAACTCCAGTACTTTGGCCACCTCATGCGAAAAGTTGACTCACTGGAAAAGACTCTGATGCTGGGAGGGATTGGGGGCAGGAGGAGAAGGGGATGACAGAGGATGAGATGGCTGGATGGCATCACGGACTCGATGGATGTGAGTCTGAGTGAACTCCGGGAGTTGGTGATGGACAGCGAGGCCTGGTGTGCTGCGATTCATGGGGTTGCATAGAGTCGGACATGACTGAGCAACTGAACTGAACTGAACTGAACTGAACTGAATGTATATGTTCAATACTACTCTCTCAATTCACCCTGCCCCACCACCATGTCCAAAAATCCCCATGAACATCTTGTTTCCAACCATGGTTTATTTTGGGAAACATGCCTTATGACATGGAACACAAACAATGTGAATCATACCTTAGCTCATATCCCCTCTCCTTAATTGCCTGATTTTTAACAACTTACTTAATTCCTCTAAACCTTGATTTCTTACTGAGGACAGGAATGATAGTATTTGCATTTCAAGATAACTTTGAGAGCATATGACGTAATATTCACAGTGTGTCTAGTCTTGTGCCTAGAGTTTACTGAAAAACGTGAACTCCTACTCCATGTCAACTATGGTCTTTTGGTGCCTCAGCATCTGGAAGACATGACAGAGGAGAGCTCTGCTTTCAGAGAACTTGATTCTAGTAAGGGCAGACCAACCACAAACAACTCAGGTCGTTCCAGGCAGTAGGTAAAGCTCTGAAGTAAATAAAACAAGGCAACGTGAAAGAAACTGACTGGTGTCCAATGAATGCTAATTTCCTCCTGGACTGTCACCTCTATATCATTCAGTGGCTCAGTCGTGTCTGACTCTTTGCGACCCCATGGAAGTTTAATTACTGGAAGTTAAGATTTTGAAGAATCAGTTAGAAGAGTATCCAGTTGGAGACAGGATGCACAATTAGAAAATACTGAAAAGGCAGCAAATCTGCTCCCGGTGTCTTTCATCTCAGCCATTGTTGAATCTTGCTTTTCCTTCTCAAGTTACAATAACCTTTTTGATTTTTGTGATGGAAGGAAAGATCAAGCTGATTCTCAGAACCCACAAATGAGTCTCTTACCCTGCTCTACTTCTTCAGAGATTCAGCTAAGTTGGACTTGCAGTTATGTTTTCAGTGGAATTACCAGGCATAAAAGAAAATTGCTTCCTTATTATCATAACTGAAAAATGCCATTTCTTTATTCTTCCATTTTTGTAACATTACAGTTTATATCAGTGGGATTCATGTAAATTTTATTTTTTCTATGTCAATTCACAATAAGAGATTTTCAAAGTAATGCCACTGTTTTTTTTTTTCTTTTCTTTTCTGTCAGAACCCCTACCTCTAAACAAGTAAGTTCCATGCTGCTTGTCCATAATTTACTTTAGAAGCCTAATGATTCTATCCCGGAATAGTAATTATGAATGTTTAACAGACTAGATGACATAGTGGAAAAGGCTGTGATCTAGTTCTGAACCCAGTGTTTACTAGCTGTCCTTTAGCAAGTGAACTCTGAATATGACCAGTTATATATCTATAGGACATGAAATATAGAAATGCATATGTCTACTTTTTAAGCAGACTGAAGCAGCATACAAGAGCTCATGAAGCATGACTACGGTAAACCTCATTTTTTAGTGCTCATTTTATGCAGCCACTTGTGTTCATTTGGACAGATGTCATTTTAGGAGCTTTAATTATGATGTTGAATACCTCAGTTCTTCTCTAAACAAATCCATAGAGATGACCACTGAGATTCCAAACACAGGATGAAAGAGCAGTTCAGAGCCACCCTCACCCACATTCTTGAAATGTGTACCTCGTAGGTGGACTGCCTCAGTCTTCTTGAAAATTTACTTTTAGCAATAACAGTACAAATGATATACTGTCTGTAATAGCACTGATTCACTGATAAGTCTGTATTGAAATTTTGGGGTCAACCTACCTCACATAATCCATTTCTCTCTCCATTCTCTCTTCTACCAAACCTACCAGCCAGGAATGCCTCTGTCACACAAGGCTGCTTGGGGATTTGGCCTGTGTGGCTGTGTCATCCAGAAGCCCTCTGAAATCCAGACTAGTTCAGGGATTGCTGGTCTGTAGCAAATGGAAGACCCTTAAAAGACTAAAATTAAGCTTTATTTTACTTTGTGAAGTGAGGTGGAACTGAGTAGAGCTGACTGAGGAAAAGATTTCAGAAAACAGAGGCTGATCAGTAACAAGACACAGTGATGGTCAATTTTATATGTCAACTCGACTAGCCTGTGGTGTGCAGTAGTTTGGTAAGCACCAGTCTAGCTTCCAAAGAAGGAATTCAGCCTCAAGACTCCAATGTAGAAATCCTGCCTCAGTTGCTCACTTGCCTCACCAGCCTTCAGAATTTCGACTCAAGACTGGGATGTTAAATCTTACATGAATTTCTAGCCTGTCAGCTTGCCCTCCAGATTTCTAACTTGTCAGCCATCATGAACATGTAAGCTAGTTTCTTATGATGAAGTGCTTGTGCATTCTCTCTCTCTCTGCCTGAAACAACAAAACAAACACATTTCAGTACAACAGAGTAAATATGGGGAAGAAGATAACAGTTTAAGATGTAAATTCACTCACTACTTAGTCCTTTCAAATGTAACCTACTTCTTGTTTTCCAACCTTTACTTCTTGCATCCCAACCAAGTGTCTGACTTGAAATTCTGCTGCAGTAAGCTTCTATGTTCAAGTTGCCAAGTTTCTAAATAAAAGTTGTTTTTTTTTTTCCTGCCAAATTCTAATCTTATCTCAAGGATAATACCCTCTGATCTTGAATTATAACCATTTACAGATCTCCTTAAAATCCATTTGTGTGCTTTGGAAAGAAAGCTAAAACTTGCTATCTGTAAAGAAATAATGGAGCTATAAGTCATGTTCATTCTGGGAGGCCCAAGACACCATTATTTAAGAAAATGAAAGAACACAGAAAGGAACTAGCATTTAGGAGACTAGAATAGAGTTGTTTGAAAAGATTAAGAGACATGATCACTATGGTTGTCATCTGTACATTTGCAGAGGAGCCAATCGGGAACAAGCTGACCCAATTATCTAGCAATTACTGTGCCAGGCCCTTTGGGTGCAGAAGCCTGGAATCTAATGAGAAAGACAAAGCTAAAACATACTAAGCATTCACATAAATATTTCTAGGTTCACAAAATCTTTTGTTCATATGCATGAATAAAATAATAAAGCAAAAATTATATTAAAAAAAGAGAATAAGTTGAGCTGCTTGTTGAAGTTATAGGAGTGACCAGAGCAGGGCTTCACTGGTGTATCTTGGTTTCTTACTGCTTCAGCCCTGTTCCTGGTGGCTCCTGGAGGTGCTGTGGAACACCACCTGAGAGCCATTGAGAGGTCAAGATTTCCTATTTTCTCAGTTTCTAGAACCCATGGATTATATGTACACATTCACTTGAACACATTTGCTTGGAGGCAGAGAATCACTGGGGGGAAAAAAAAAACAACTCATGTACCGGGAGCCAGCACTGGAGATCCCACCCATGACAAGGTCATGCAGGACTCGAGGGAATCCCTGCGCCATCCGACCCATGACAAGGTCACGCAAAAGAGTCCTGATGAGCAAGGCCTCAGGACTCGACGGACCCCTTGGACCTGCTCGAGCATCTACCCCCGAACTAGAATCTGTCTGTCTTACTATTTTATGTCTTTCACCAGCTCTTCTGACATTAGCAGGGGGCTGTCCCTGACCAAAAGAGTTAACTTAGGGCTTTAGTTAATAAATCTCCTGGGCATAAAAGGAGTGGTTCAAACCCTCTGTTAGCATTCTAGCTTACGTGGCAGATTTATCCAGACTCTTGCAACATTGTTGAGCCTATGCTTGCTGCCAGGTTCTCACATCCCTTATCCATTGTGTTCCTGGGAGTGCATATAGTTAAGATATAAAAATAATAAGCAGCAGCTTTAACATTAGCAACATTAGACTTTGAGTTAAGTTCTTTCTTTACTATAACCTGCTAAATCTTTGCTCCATAAAAATGTTAACTCTGTACTTTAAGGGTGACGCAGGCTAAGAATTTAAGAAAAAACACTTTAAGGGAAAATCATTGTTCTGGTGTTCTGGCTGACCAACCTTTATCAAAAGGAGGTCATGAAATATCAACAGGCCTCCGAAACAAAAGATGATGTACAGAGAATAAGACTCTTACAAGAAGGAACCTGATATTGATAAAAATTATTACTGATAAAATGTTGAGTTGACTCTGCATTTTTCACCTTGCTGTATGTATAACTCAGGGTATAAAAGCCCCTCCCCCAAAAAAATAAAGTAAATGGGCCTCGCTCACTGAACAAGCCTGGTCACCCCGTGTTGTCTCTTTATCTCTTTATCTATCTTTCTTCATTCGCTGATGTCGTCCATGCTGAGGATATCCCTGGACTCTGCTGAGGCTGGACCTCGGCACTCATGTATATATAAAGAAATATTTCAATTTCATAAAATTTTTTAAAAATAAAAAAAAACATGTGCCTTAAGACTACATTTCACAAAAATTATGTGAAAATGATTACAAGGCTGTAGAAATTCAGAAGAGGAAATGCCAGTCTGACTAAACAAATCAAGACAGACTTCACTGGGAAGCTGACACTCTGTATGCTGGATCTGGACAGAAGAGGACAAGAAGGGAACCACAGAGGAGTGGCGACAGCGAGAACACCAGTGCTGGAGCTGGAATGACGGAACTTGATGTTCGGAGACTGACCATGCAGAACAAAGAGCCTGCACAATGAATACTAGTTGAAACACATCTGGAAAGATTGAGACCCTGAAGTACTGGCTTACCTCTAAACATCCAGCATTTATAACTTTACCCAATACATAGTGGATGTTTAAAATTATATGTAAAGTGAGGAAATTTTATTTGACTCAGGAGGTAATGGGAGAGCAACATCTTTCTAAATTAGACAAGTACATTGTGCTATTTCCTCTTATAGGTCTCATATTTAAACTATGTATTATTAATGTTCTTCTGTGTATTCTTGCCACCTCTTCTTAATATCTTCTGCTTCTGTTAGGTCCATACCATTTCTGTCCTTTATTATGCCCATCTTTCCAGGAAATGCTCCCTTGGTATCTCTAATTTTCTTGAAGAGAGCTCTAGTCTTTCCCATTCTATTGTTTTCCTCTATTTCTTTGCATTGATACACAAAATACACAGAAGAACGATACAACAAGGTCTTCATGACCCAGATAAACACGATGGTGTGATCACCCATCTAGAGCCAGACATCCTGGAATGCAAAGTCAAGTGGGCCCTAGGAAGCATCACTATGAACAAAGCTTCTGGAGGTGATGATATTCCAGTTGAGCTATTTCAAATCCTAAATGATGACGCTGTGAAAGTGCTACACTCAATATGACAGCAAATTTGGAAAACTCAGCAGTGGCCACAGAACTGGAAAATATCCATTTTCATTCCAATCCCAAAGAAAGGCAATGCCAAAGAATGTTCAAACTGTTGGACAATTGCACTCATCCCACACAGCTGCAAAGTAATACTCAAAATTCTCCAAGCCAGGTTTCTACAGTATGTAAACCATGAACTTCCAGATGTTCAAACTGGATTTAGAAAAGGCAGAGGAACCAGACATTAAATTGCTCACATCTGTTGGATCATCAAAAAAGCAAGAGAGTTCCAGAAAACATCTGCTTTATTGACTATGCCAAAGTCTTTGACTATGTGGACCACACAAAACTGTGGAAAATTCTTAAAGAGATGGGAATAGCAGACCACCTGACTAGCCTCTTGAGAAATCTGTATGCAGGTCAAGAAGCAACAGTTAGAACTGGACATGGAACAACAGACTGGTTCCAAATTGGAAAAGGACTATGTTAAGGCTGTATATTGTCACCCTGTTCATTTAACTTATATGCAGAGTACATCATGAGAAATGCCAAGCTGGATGAAGTACAAGCTGGAATCAAGATTGCAGGGAGAAACACCAATAACCTCAGATATACAAATGACACCACCCTTATGGCAGAAAGCGAAGAACTAAAGAGCCTCTTGATGAAAGTGAAAGAGGAGAGTGAAAATTTGGCTTACAGATCAAGATACAGAAAACTAAGATCGTGGCATCCGGTCCCATCACTTCATGGCAAATAGATAGGAAAACAATGGAAACAGTGACAGACTTTATTTTGGGGGGCTCCAAAATCACTGCAGATGGTGATGGCAGCCATTAAATTAAAAGACCCTTGCCCCTTGGAAGAAAATCTATGACCAACCTTGATGACATATTAAAAAGCAGAGACATTACTTTGCCAACAAAAGTCTGTCTAGTCAAAGCTATGGTTTTTCCAGGAGTCATGTATGGATGTGAGAGTTGGACCATAAAGAATGCTGAGTGCTGAAGAATTGATGCTTTTGAACTGTGGTGTTGGAGAAGACTCTTGAGACTCCCTTGGACTGCAAGGAGATCCAACCAGTCCATTCTGAAGGAGATCAGCCCTGGGTGTTCATTGGAAGGAATGATGCTAAAGCTGAAACTCTAGTACTTTGGCCACCT
>NW_024080464.1:0-19799 GCF_014754425.2 Oryx dammah
AGAGGAGAGTGAAAAAGTTGGCTTAAAGCTCAACATTCAGAAAACGAAGATCATGGCATCCGGTCCCATCACTTCATGGCAAATAGATGGGGAAACAGTGAAAACAGTGTCAGACTTTATTGTCTTGGGCTCCAAAATCACTGCAGATGGTGTTTGCAGCCATGCAATTAAAAGACGCTTACTCCTTGGAAGGAAAGTTATGATCAACCTAGATAGCATATTCAAAGCAGAGACGTTACTTTGCCAACAAAGGTCTGTCTAGTCAAGGCTATGGTTTTTCCAATAGTCATGTATGGATGTGAGAGTTGGACTGTGAAGAAGGCTGGGCACTGAAGAATTGATGCTTTTGAACTGTGGTGTTGGAGAAGACTCTTGAGAGTCCCATGGACTTCAAGGAGATCCAACCAGTCCATTCTAAAGGAGATCAGTCCTGGGTGTTCTTTGGAAAGAATGATGCTAAAGCTGAAACTCCAGTACTTTGGCCACCTCATGTGAAGAATTGACTCATTGGAAAAATCTCTGATGCTGGGAGGGATTGGGGGCAGGAGGAAAAGGGGACAACAGAGGATGAGATGGCTGGATGGCATCACCAACTCAATGGACATGGGTTTGGGTGAACTCTGGGAGTTGGTGATAGAAAGGGCGTGCTGCGGTTCATGGGGTCACAAAGAGTCAGACATGACTGAGTGACTGAACTGAAGTGAAGTCTTATGAAACATTAAAGATGTTTAGATAAGAAAAAGAATATCTGTTTTCTGAGAGTCTTACATTTATTTCACAGTAGTATAAAACAAAATATTTTTATACTGATTTTAGATAGAATGGAACTCTTTATAGCCCTTTTACAGGAGGATGATATCAAACCCTTATAACTACAATGAACTACTGGCTCATACCCACTAAGAAGGTTGTAATAAAAAAAAGATGGACAATAACAAATATTAATGAGGGTGTAGGGGAATTGGAACCCTCATATATAGATCATGGGAATGTAAATTGTATAGTCACTTTGGAAAACAATTTGTCAGTTCCTTAAAAAGTTAAATGGGGACTTCCCTGGTGGTCCAATGGCTAGGACTCTGCTCTCCCAATGCAGGGGGTCTGGCTTCAATCTTCGGTCAGGGAACTAGATCCCACATGCTGCAACTAAGAGTTTATATGACACAACTAAGACCTGGTGCAGCCAAATAAATATATATTTTTAAAAAAGTTAAACAGAGTTATCAGGTGTGCGTGTGTTCACACACTCATTCCTTGCAACCCCATGAACTGTAGCCTGTCAGGCTTCTTTGACCATGGAATTTCCCAGGCAAGAATACTGAAGTGGGTTGCCATTTCATTCTCCAGGGGATCTTCCCAACCCAAGGATTGAACCCATGTCTCCAACACCTTGTGCATTGGGAGGCAGGTTCTCTACGTCTCAGCCACCTGGGAAGCCTAGAGTTATCATGTGACTCAACAATTCCATTCCTTATAGATACCTAAGAGAAATGAAAACATATGTCTGCAGAGAAACTTGTATATTGATATTCACAGAAGCATTATTCACAATAGTCAAAAGCAGAAAAATCGAAATGTCAGTTGATTGAAGAATGGGTTAACAAAATGTGGTATATCCAAACAGTGGAATGTTATTCACTCATACAAGGGAATAGTGCATGCTATGACCTGCATGAACCTTGAACACACGCTAAGTTAAAGAAGCCAGACATAAAAGACCACATATTGTATAACTCCACTTACATTAAGTGGTCAAAACAGACAAATGTATGGAGGTGGAAAATAGATTAGTTGATCTAGAGAGGGGATGGGGTTCGGGAGTGACAGGGAATAGGGTCAGAGTTTCTTTTGGGCATAACAAAAATGTTCCAGGATTAGAAATATTTTGGAATCATATAGTGGTGATGGCTGTACAACTTGATGAATATAGTAAAAGCCATTGAATCATATACTTTAAAAGCATGAGTTTTATGATAGGTGAATTATATTTTGATTTAAAGAACCATATAAGTGAGTAATTAATATTAGGAAAATAGCTGTATTTTAGAAAAAATTTTTTTGTAAATTGAACCAAACGATATCTCTGCTTCCAGTGCAGGGGGTGCATGTTCGATCCCTAGTCAGGGAGCTGAGATCCCACATGCCTCTTGGCCCAGAAACCAAAACATAAAACAGAAACAATATTGTAACACATTCAATAAAGACATTAGAAAAGAGGATAATGTGCATCAGCTGTTCCCTCTTCTTTAGAAAAGATGAAATAAAAATACACCCCTGGTGGATTCATGTCAATGTATGGCAAAACCAATACAGAATTGTAATGTAAAATAAAATAAAAAAAATACTGGACTGAAATGAAAAGGTTAATTCTACAAGGTCTCTGCCCACATAGACTTCCCTGTACAGTGGGATAGACAAACACACAAACAGATGATCACACTGCGTGAAATACATGGGAGGAAAAACGAGGGATCCATACAAGGTAATATAACACGGAAGAGAGAAGGTCTATCCCTGGGTGGCACCAGCGCTTACGGAGCTTTAAAATTAGTATAAATTGATCTGAGTCTTGATGCAAGAATGCATCTTCCCCAGACACACAGGGTGTGGAAACACATGCAGATACAAACTTCATGAGTCTGCAAGTCATTCTGTTGGGCTAGAACGTACAGAGATTTTGCAGAAGAGCTGATGAGGCTCAAAACGTTTTGTTTTTATGAGGAATGAAGCTATGAGCTCTATTCCATAGGACATGGAGAGCCATGAAACATGATACTCAAGGAAGTGAATTATTCGTATTTCATTTTAAGCAGATCATGCTGGCAGCAGTGAGAAGATTGAAGGCTATATGACTAGCGCCTGAGAGATTCTTAGAGAGTAAATGATTAAGGGAAGTAAAAGATGAAGCACTATTAGCAGGAATAGGGATAAGGTGACCAGGTACGGAGAGACGTAGAAAGTCACTGTGAGCTGAGAGAAGAGGACGGAGGGAGAATGACTCATCTTTGACTCAGGCAGAAAGACATTTCCTTGTGTTGTTTACATTTAAATTGTAATGTTTAATTTGAAGGGTTTGTTCCAGGATTAGAAATCTAGTTAGTAGAATTTTGAGTTTTCAGAGAGGAGGAGAATGTATGGGCTGGAGATATTTATTTGAGGGGTCATTAGAACTTTCCTGAACTAATGGGAATGGATAAGATTGAGCAAGAAGAACTAATTTAAAAAGAAAAGAGGGCAAAGGCCAGAAGCCATTTGAAGCCTAGATTATGGATAAGACAGCATAGAGCCTGGCAAGTACTGCTTAACAAGTATTTGTCAAATGATTGGACAATTGAACATCATATTTGCCCCCAAGGATAGCAGATAGAATGAGGGGTTGAATATGGACTCAAGAAAGAAGGATGCCACAGAATCTTCTTTTTTAACTGTTAATAAATCACAATGAGAAATATTGGAAATGTCAAGTATAGAGATGAGAGTGCTGACGAAATGAGTATGAATAGAAGAGTGGGCTGAAGACAGTTCTAATCTGGCAGAGGAGGCAGATCCAGCAACTAAGAGAGACAGGCAGCCAGTGAGACGGGGGTAAAGGGAGATGGGAGTGGTTTCTTGGAAACAAAGTGAAGAAAATGGAGAAAAGGTAGTCACTGCTCCAGATGCTGCTGAAAAGTTAGATGAGGACTGAGGTTTTTATATTGGATATGGCAAGGTGCCTCAAACGGTAAAGAATCTGCTCACCCTGTGGGAGACCCAGGTTCGATCCCTGGGTCAGGAAACTCCCCTGGAGATGGGAATGCAACCCATTCCAGTATTCTTGCCTGGAGAATCCCACGGACAGAGGAGCCTGGCAGACTACAGTCCATGTGGTTGCAAAGAGCTGGACGCGACTGACACTTTCACTTTTCATGGCAAGGTAGAGATCATTAGTGACCTTAACAAATGATCTTACATGAAGCTGAAATAGGAAAAAATCTGACCGTAACGGGTTCAGGAGTGCTGTGGAAGAGTCAAACGTGTGGGTTCAAGTAACAGATTCAGGCAGAGAATAGGAAGTGAAGAAAATAGAAACAGGTTTGGAGTTCTAGCAAAAAACGGAGTAGAGAGATGGGCAGAGCTAGCGGGGGATGAGGAGTCAAGAGAGGGTTTCTTTTTAATGAGATGAGAGATGTTCTGCACACTTGTAGTTGATGGGAGTAATTTAGTGCAGGAAGAAAGGATGGTGCAGAAGAGGGAAGAGATCAGTCCAGCCTAAGAGAAGTTAAGGAGGAAGAGGACCCAGTATACAAGTTGGGAGAACAAGGGGTTGGTAGGAGCCGTGCTACACTGTGAAAAGCAGAGGATGTGGGTCCAGATGTAGGAAACTCAATATATTTGGTATAATTTAATTTTGCAGATAAGAAAAAAAAAATAGTAGTACATAACTTCCCAAGAACCAGGAAGCCAAGATAGTTAATTAAATTTCTGTCTAAAAATTATGACATGTTAAATGTTAGCCTAAATGGGACATAGTATATTACTTAAAAGGAATACTATTCTGTTTGTAAAGTAATTTGTTTCTTAGTAAGTGTAAGAATAAAGTGGTATAAAAGAGTTTGAATGTAGAAAGTAGCTGATTTTTACATATCAAATAATATAACAGCAATTATATTAGAATCCATGTAAAGGAAATTTTAACACAACTGCAAGATTTCTAGGGTCACTTAACTAGCCTGACATTAAACAGGAAGACATTGATAGCAATATTTCCTTTATGAATACAGATCCAAATCAAACTCAGAGGGGTACATTTCTTTCAAAAATAAACAGAAAATAAATGCCCTTATAGCTGTTTTCTCAGTAATAGTGTATCTTCACCAAACACTTTAAAATAATTAGAATTTATTAGTGCATTTTCACAAAACACTTGTAAATAATTATAATTTATTTTACATAGGAGGTGTTCAAAAAAAATCCTTTGTTAATGAATAAACATATGAATAAAATTTGAAGAAACATTGAGGAGCTTTCTAGAGCCTATGAATTATTAGTTATAGGATTATTATTAGTATTAGTCAAATTTCCCTGGAGAAGGAAATGGCAACCCACTCCAGTACTCTTGCCTGGAGAATCCCATGGACAGAGGAGCTTGGTGGGCTACAGTCCACGGGGTCGCAAAGAGTTGGACACGACTGAGCGACTTCACTCACTTAGTCAAATTATTCTTCAAAACGTAAGATAACTTCCCTTATAAAACATTGCCTATTTGGGTCCTAAAAAAAAAAAAAAAAAAAGCTTATAAGCTGTTTAAAGTCAATTAGCTTTTGTAGGACAGATAATATAAGGGATAAAATTATGTGAATAGAGTCGTATTTTTAGTGGAGAAAGGCTTGAGCATGCTATTCATGTTTTCATTAGCTTGTTTTGCAACTAGAGTTTCTTTACAGTTAGTGACTAGTTTTTATTCATTGTAAATAAAGCAGCTAGATAATATGACTTAACCTGGATTTTTATGCCCAACAGGGAAAATAATTTTTAAATATAACATTTGACATATGGTTATATTCAATAAGTATTTGTTAATTTGGTTCAAAAATTGTACCTATTTCATATGAAGTAATAAATGATTAAAATAGTAAACCATCAGTCCAAGAAAAGGTTGGAAAATAGTTACTATAAGATCAACTGGGGACAATACTGTGATTATATATGAACAAGTTCTGACCAACAGAACAGATATCTGCTAATTAATTTTAAAAAATAGAATTATTGCTTTTTGCAAAATACCTAAATACAAAGTATATGTAAAATATATTCTGAGATTCCAAAGGTCAATTCTGTAGCTTACATAAAGCTGGATCATTTTTACCCCTTTACACCAAATAAATGTACCATAAGTGCTAGTTGGGAAGAAAAGCAAGCAGATTTAATAATCTTTTTTTAAATGAAAAGTAAATGCTTTTTTAAAAAAGTTAATAATTTGATTATAGGCCATAAATAATCACTTAACCCAGAAAATCATTTAAATTTTAAAAGTAATTTTGGATCCTATTTTATACTTGAGAGCATATTTATTCACGTCATGAGTGTACTTTTAAATTTGAGTGTAAGTGAATTGGTATTTCCTAAGTGCAAATTAGGCTTCTCTGCTAGATTGTTAAACAAAATGGACACATTATTTTAGCTTAATTGCTTGAGACAGTCTCACTTTGAAATCCCATATTGACAGCGATCATTTCAATTCAGAATGCTTGCTAAAAATTATATTGTATATATGCTGCCATCTACTCAAGGGTCAAATGCTCTTTGACCATTACACTAAGGTACCATTACAACTTTAGACAAATTTTAATGCCTCTGATTCTAGCAATTCTCTTTAACTGTGCTTAGAAAGTAATTTATGACTTTAAAAAAATTTGTTGGATTTTAAACATTACAACTTTAAAACATTTTAATATATCATGTGGTGTTAAAAATATGCGAAGGTTCTACAGCAATTCATACACAAATTATATACCCATCTTCACTCTTCACTTTCCTTTGCCAGGTAAATTATTACTTGGGCTTCTTGATATCACAGGAAACTTGTAATTTCACAGTGTACAAACACACAATGTACAATGTTAGGGAACTGAAGCTTGATAACTTCAGATGAATGGGTATACTTGAATTGGCAAGTTTTAAACAAATTATTCTTTAAAGGGTGCTTATCTGGCTTGATAGGCCACTAAGTATAGACTTCTGGGTTTATATGAGTCTTACCATTTTGATACCACGAGCAAGGACTATCTTTTTTACTTGTTTTATTGACTCAACACCAGAATAAAATGTTAATAGTGCAGAGATATAGATACTTTCAGCAGCAAATGACAGAAAACTCATCTCAAACTAGCTTAAAACTGAACCTGGCTTAATTAGCTAGAAGGACAGGAAGCATTAGAGGTGGGAATCATGTGACCTGCTGAGCTCTTTTTCCTACTCTAAATAGAAGTTTCAATTTCAGGATAATATCTCAGTCAGTGAGAAAGTTCAGTCACTCAGTCATGTCCGACTCTTTGCAACCCCATGAATTGCAGCACGCCAGGCCTCCCTGTCCATCATCAACTCCCAGAGTTCACCCAAAACTCATGTGCATCAAGCCGGTGATGCCATCCAGCCATCTCACGCTCTGTCATCCCCTTTTCCTCCTGCCCCCTATCCTTCCCAGCATCAGAGTCTTTTCCAATGAGTCAACTTTTTGCATGAGGTGGCCAAAGTATTGGAGTTTCACCTTTAGCATCAGTCCTTCCAATGAACACCCAGGACTGATCTCCTTTAGAATGGACTGGTTGGATCTCCTTGCAGTCCAAGGGACTCTCAAGAGTCTTCTCCAACACCACAGTTCAAAAGCATCAATTCTTCGGCGCTCAGCTTTCTTCATAGTCCAACTCTCACATCCATACATGACCACTGGAAAAACCATAGCCTTGACTAGACAGACCTTTGTTGGCAAAGTAATGTCACTGCTTTTGAATATGCTGTCTAGGTTGGTCATAACTTTCCTTCCAAGGAGTAAGCGTCTTTTAATTTCATGGCTACAGTCACCATCTGCAGTGATTTTGGAGCCCCCCAAAATACAGTCTGACACTGTTTCCACTGTTTCCCCATCTATTTCCCATGAAGTGATGGGACCAGATGCCATGATCTTCCTTTTCTGAATGTTGAGCTTTAAGCCAACTTTTTCACTCTCCTCTTTCACTTTCATCAAGAGGCTTTTTATTTTTAGTTCCTCTTCACTTTCTGCCATAAGCGTGGTGTCCTCTGCATATCTGAGGTTTTGATATTTCTCCCGGCAATCTTGATCCCAGCTTGTGCTTCTTCCAGCCCAGCATTTCTCATGATGTACTCTGCATAGAAGTTAAATAAGCAGGGTGACAATATACAGCCTTGACGTACTCCTTTTCCTATTTGGAACCAGTCTATTGTTCCATGTCCAGTTCTAACTGTTGCTTCCTGACCTGCATATAGGTTTCTCAAGAGGCAGGTCACATGGTCTGGCATTCCCATCTCTTTCAGAATGTCCCACAGTTTATTGTGATCCATACAGTCAAAGGCTTTGGCATAGATGTTTTTCTGGAACTCTCTTGCTTTTTCCATGATCCAGCAGATGTTGGCCATTTGATTTCTGGTTCCTTGGCCTTTTCTTTTTTCTTTTTTAAAAATATAAATTTATTTATTTTAATTGGAGGTTAATTACTTTACAATATTGTATTGGTTTTGCCATATATCAACATAAATCCGCCACAGGTATACACATGTTCCCCATCCTGAACTCCCCCCCGATCCTGCTCCCTCTCCATATCATCCCTCTGCCTTTTCTAAAACCAGCTTGAACATCTGGAAGTTCACAGTTCACGTATTGCTGAAGCCAGGCTTGGAGAATTTTGAGCATTACTTTACTAGCACGTGAGATGAGTGCAATTGTGCAGTAGTTTGAGCATTCTTTGGCATTGCCTTTCTTTGGAACTGGAATGAAAACTGACCTTTTCCAGTCCTGTGGCCACTGCTGAGTTTTCCAAATTGGCTGGCATATTGAGTGCAGCACTTTCACAGCATCATCTTCCAAGATTTGAAAGAGCTCAACTGGAATTCCATCACCTCCACTAGCTTTGTTCGTAGTGATGCTTTCCAAGGCCCACTTGACTTCACATTCCAGAATGTGGAAGATGTGTGATCACACCATCGTGATTATCTGGGTCATGAAGCTCTTTTTTGTACAGTTCTGTGTATTCTTGTCACCTCCTCTTACTATCTTCTGTTTCTGTTAGGTCCATATCATTTCTGTCCTTTATCGAGCCCATCTTTGCATGAAATGTTCCCTTGGTATCTCTAATTTTCTTGAAGAGATCTCTAGTCTTTCCCATTGTGTTGTTTTCCTCTATTTCTTTGCATTGATCGCTGAGGAAGGCTTTCTTATCTCTCCTCGCTATTCTTTGGAACTCTGCATTCAGATGCTTATATCTGTCCTTTTCTCCTTTGCTTTTCACTTCTCTTCTTTTCACAGCTATTGGTAAGGCCTCCTCAGACAGCCATTTTGCCTTTTTGCATTTCTTTTCCATGGGGATGGTCTTGATCCCTGTCTCCTGTACAATGTCACGAACCTCCGTCCATAGTTCATCAGGCAATCTATCTATCAGATCTAGTCCCTTAAATCTATTTCTCACTTCCACTGTATAATCATAAGGGATTTGATTTAGGTCATACCTGAATGGTCTAATGGTTTTCCCTAGTTTCTTCAGTTTAAGTCTGAATTTAGCAATAAGGAGTTCATGATCTGAGTCACAGTCAGCTCCTGGTCTTGTTTTTGCTGACTATATAGAGCTTCTCCATCTTTGGCTGCAAAGAATATAGTCAATCTGTTTTCGGTGTTGACCATCTAGTGATGTCCATGTGTAGAGTCTTCTCTTGTGTTGTTGGAAGAGGGTGTTTGCTATGACCAGTGCGTTCTCTTGGCAAAACTCTATTAGCCTTTGCCCTGTTTCATTCCGTATTCCAAGGCCAAAGTTGCCTGTTACCCCAGGTGTTTCCTGACTTCCTACTTTTGCATTCCAGTCCCCTATAATAAAAAGGACATCTTTTTTTGGGTGTTACTTCTAAAAGGTCTTGTAGGTCTTCATGGAACTGTTCAACTTCAGCTTCTTCAACATAACTGGTTGGGACATAGGCCTGGATTCCTGTGATACTGAATGGTTTTCCTTGGAAACGAACAGAGATCATTCTGTCGTTTTTGAGTTTGCATCCAAGTACTGCATTTCAGACTCTTTTGTTAACCATGATGGCTACTCCATTTCTTCTCAGGGATTCCTGCCTGCAGTAGTAGATATAATGGTCATCTGAGTTAAATTCACCCATTCCAGTCCATTTTGGTTCGCTGATTCCTAGAATGTCGACATTCACTCTTGCCATCTCCTGTTTGACCACTTCCAATTTGCCTTGATTCATGGACCTGACATTCCAGGTTCCTATGCAATATTGCTCTTTACAGCATCGGACCTTGCTTCTATCACCAGTCTCATCCACCACTGCATATTGTTTTGCTTTGGCTCCATCCCTTCATTCTTTCTGGAGTTATTTCTCCAGTGATCTCCAGTAGCATACTGGGCACCTACCGACCTGGGGAGTTCCTCTTTCAGTATCCTATTATTTTGCCTTTTCATACTGCCCTTCTCCAGTGGACCACATTCTGTCAGACCTCTCCACCATGACCCATCTGACTCTAAATAGAAGTTCTATTTTCAGGATAATGTCTAGAGAGAGGGTTACTCTAGGAATCTCTCTCATTGTGATAGTAAGTCTTTCTCAGAGGCCCCTTGGAAACCTCTTTTCAGTTAGCTGGGTCGCATCATCTCTGGCACCCATCACTTGGTCTAGAGGTGCGGCTAGCTTTAGGTGCTCTAGACCCACCTGCCAGAGGAACCTGGAGTGATGAGGTCAGGTTCTCCTGAGACTTACGAGAGGTGTGGCGAAGAGAAGAGAACTTAAATAAAGTCTAGGTATTGTTGAAAGGAAGGCAGAAATCAATGCTTGTATGCAGCGGCAATGTCTGTTTCAAATGGTGATTGTTGATATTTAAAATACAGCCCTCCAAAAATCAAAAGCAAGCAAAAAGTTTGAGGCAGCAGTAACTCTTCTATATATAGAGAACTGTTATTCTGTAGCTTCATGACCTTTCAGTCAGGAGATTTTTGCAGTCCTTTCTTTCAGTTTCATGGTGGGCTTTCAACATTTTTTCAAAAAAGACTTATATACCAACTCGGTCATTTTGTGGCTGCTGTTTTTTAAACTGGGCTTCCCAGGTGGCTCAGTGGTAAAGAATAAGGCTGTAACTTTGGGATGGTATCAAACATTTTATTTGCCTTCTCTATTTGTTACTGCACATTTCAGATTATGTTTTTTTCTAACTTTTTATTCAACCAAACTTTAATGAGCACTATCCTTACCTGGGCTTCCCCAGTGGCACAGTGGTAAGGAACCCACCTGCAAGTCTGGAGCCGCAGGAAACATGTGTTTGAACCCTGGGTCAGGAGGATCCCCTGGAGGAAGCCATGGGCAACCACTCCAGTATTCTTGCCTGAAGAATCCCATGGACAGAGGAGCCTGGTGGGCTATAGCCCATGGGGTCAGAAAAAGTTGGACATGACTGCAGTGACTTAGCATACACACACTCATCCTTACTCAAGGTACTTTTTACACATCTTTCATACATTACTGACATATATATAGTTCAGGGATTTAGTGGTGAGAGAGTGTAAGAAGGATATGCTGGGGTATTTGATAATAGGGTTTGTTTGGAGTGAGTTATTAATTAGAACAAAATAGGACCTATGTAAACTCTCATTACATCTTACAATTATATTTAATCTTGGCTGTGTTCCTAGATTAGCTGCATCCAAGCATCCAGCAATACTGTTGCTTCACTTGCCATTTGATTTAAATGTGACCATAATTGATGCTTATAAACCAATAATATGGCTAGAGACCTGTCTCTTATAACCAGCTAGAAAAAATTCCTGAGCCTTATCTCTTCATCTATAAAATAGAAAATCTGCCTCACTGAAGGAGGGAAGATTTAAATGAGATGAACTATATAAGATCATGAAACAATGCCTGACATAAAATAGGCCCAGGAGTCTCAGTGCAGGAGACACGGGTTCCATCCCTGAGTTGGGAAGATTCCCTGGAGAAGGAAATGGCAACCCACTCCAGTATTCTTGCCTGGAAAATTCCATGGACAGAGGAGCTACAGTCCATGGGGTCACAAAGAGTCGAACACGACTGAGCGATTGAGCATGCATGCACACAGACCATAAAGGTTTAACGACTTCTAGAAAATTCCCATTGACAGAGTCTCCTAATTAAAGAAGTTAACCATCAAAGGAACTGAAACATAAGTACAAATCCTTTTATTTTATAGTGTTATAAGATTGTTTGTTTTAGTGAAGAGCAAAGAATAAAGAATATAGTAATTGGTATAGATTACTTTCTTCACCCCCAACCCTCCCCTCCCTACCCCACCATCAATTTACCAAGAACCCCAGGGACCAGACAGTTCCAGTCTGGTGGGTCCTTGCCAACAGTAGAGTAGAGATTGGAGCCATGTGGACATGAGCCAAGGAATGCTAGCAGCTTCTAAAAGTTGGAAGAGGCAAGAAATGGATTCTCTTCCAAAATGAAACAATCCTGCAGACACATCAGTTTTAGTCCCACTGATTTTAGCCCTGTGAGACTTAATTCAGCCCTCTGACTTCCAGAAGTATAAAAGAATAGGTTTGTGTTAAGCCACTTGCCACAACCATAGGAAACTAATAAAAGTGATTTTCCTAGTTACATGAATATAGTGAGGGGGCACCTATGAGGATAGATTCCTTTTGACACTCACTCCTCACTGTTGCTGCTTAAAAACCCATACGAGAGATTTGCATGAAGAACCTTGGAGCCTCAGAGAGACCGGGACCAAGACAGAAATCTGGAGTTAGAGTGACCTGTCCAGAGAGACTAGGGTGGTTCTGACCAAGACATGGTAACAGAGAAGAGCAATGACTCATCCCTGAACAACCGAAGAAGAGAAAAAACGTTTCATGTAGTCCAATGAGAATACCCATTCTGTTTAACAACCCGAACTCTGACAAGTGAGAAGCAACATTAGTCATCTGGTATGAGTAGTTTTATCTATTAGCAACTTTATGGGAAAATACACAGACTATTAGGTTGAACTATATGAAACTGCCAATTTTTCCAGGTGTTTTACCTATAAAAATGGTAAGGTCATATGGTACAACATAAAGTCTGTAAATGGTTGCCTTTTGAGCCCCAGCCACACTCATCTAGAGCGCTATATGGAACACCCGGTAATTCTCCAAAACACCCTTCTCACCTTACACCACCCTAACCTGACCCTCAGTAAGATTTTGGTGTGTTGGCTCTCTTCTATTTGCTTGTCCAGACCCATCCTCCAACATTCTCACCAGCACCCTGCTCTGTAGTCCTGGGAGGCTGACCTACGTGGACTGCCCTGGCCACGTGGCTTCAGGTGGGTTAGATAAGCAGATTGGAGGGCATGGGACAATGAGATGAGTGTATTCACCCTCCTCCTCCTCCACCGGGTCATCTTTTGCTATCTGCATGTCTCCCTAAATGCTACCAACTTTTGTCAGACACCCTGTACCAACAGTTCCCTTGATTTCTGGTAACTTCTCCCTTTCCTTCAGTCCAGGAAAAGGTAACGGCTCTCTACTGTTACTAGTTTGGAAGTTCTATATAATCCTTATTTTTGTTTTCTTTAAACACTCCCACACTTTTAAACATCATCCTGACAAGACCTCACAGCATAACACAGTGGCAAAGAGTGCATACCCTCTAGCTGAACTGTGTGGCTTCAGTCACTAGCTCTGCCACTTACTGTGAGCCCTTTGCCCATTAATATAATTTCTGAATGCCCCAGTGTCTTCATCTGTAAAATGGCGATAATAGCACATGGCTGATAGGGTTATTAGGAGGATTGAGTGAATTATTATTTGTATATTATTCCAGAGTGCCTGGAATATAGAAAGTGTGACATAAAACTGTTAAATAAAATAACACAGTGCCAGAAAATGACCAATTTTCACAGAAAGCAAAAGAATGAGTAAGACTCAATGAATCCAAAAAACCTTAAGGATAGTCTTAAAACACCTCGTCTCTTCTAAAGTATTCTAAAATATTTCATTAAGGGTAACATGCTAATTACCTGATATAAGTATGTACATGTGCTGTTTTACTAATGTGTGGCTTTCTAAAGCATAATTTTGAACCTCCTTACATAGACTATAGCTCTCTCCTCTGCTCTTTAATAAATCTTGAGACATGTATATATATCAAGTCTGGTTTATAAGCCAAGATCCTGACAAGAAACAGATAACACTCTCAAACTAGGTGATTCAGGAGAATTTAATTAAGGGACTTTATTTTGAAAGAGGACAAGAGTTTTAAAAGCCAATAACAAAAGATAGTACAGTGCGTGATGGCGGGGAGTCATTCCCTCCCGCAGGCTGTAAAGCGAGAGCGGTTCTATGGAGAGGCTGTCTTTGGCAGAGGAACACAGTCTACCAGGGCTCACCCAGCTAGGCGGTTACCAGGTGTTTGGCTGTTTATTGCTGTGAAACGATAATCACATACTGTGCCCACAGTTTTGTGGGTCACTAATTCTGGCAGGGCACAGCAGGGATAGATTATTCTTGCTTCACAAATTCCTGGAGCCTCGGCTGGGGTGGTTGCAGCAGCTGGAGCTGTCTAAGCTAGCAGAACAGGGGTCATGTGTATCTGGGGCCTCACTAAGGCTGTTGGCTGGCTCCTTTGGTTCTTCTTCACGAGATATCTGCTGGGACTGCTGTGTCCTCCAAGACGTTGTCCTCACTCACATATCTGCCTCAGAGCGCTGGAACGGCCCGCGGGTGGCCAGCATCACTCTCGCCATGCTCTCTCCCTACGGGTCCTTCCAGCAGGGAAGTCTCAGGGTAGTTGACCTCTCACTTACAAGACAGCTCAGAACTCCAAGAGTGAGTGCTCCAAGAGACTGAAGCAGTGGGTAAGTCTGCTTGTGACGATCTAGTCTCAGAAGCCTCAAAATGTCACTTCCACTGCGTTCAGTCATTCAAGCAAGTTACTTAGGCCAGTCCTGATTACAGGGGAGACAGGAGTTAGACTTCACCCTTCAACGGCAAAAAGAAAAAAAATGACATCATGTTTAGTTTACCATATCAGGTTCATTAAAGATTCTGAGCTCATGTTCCTCCTGGCCTGCCCTCTCTTGCTGATACTCCCTATTAACCAAGACAACCAATAGCCAGAGGGCAAAGGAACTTGTTCTTTTCAATCCTACAAAAATTTAGTAAAATGAGAAAATTTACGAATTTATATTATTATACTTTTATAACCACAACTTATATATTATATTGGTTAATATATTTTTATATTTATATTTTTAAATTGAACAATAGTTGATGTACAATGTATTCATTTCAGGTGTACAGTAAATGAGATTCAGATCATATATATACATATATATATATATTCTTTTTCAGATTCTTTTCCCTTATAGGTTATCACAAAATATTGAGTATAGTTCCCTGTGCCATACAGTAGGACCTTGTTGGTTATTTATTTTATATATGGTAGCGTATCTGTACTAATCCCAAACTCCTAACTTATCTCTCCCTCCCCATTTCCCCTTTGGAAACTATGAGTTTGTTTTCTATGTCTGTCAGTCTCTCTTCTGTAAGTAAGTTCCTTTGCATCATTTTTGTAGACTCCAGATATATCTGCCATCATATGATACCTGTCTTTCTCTGTCTGACTTACTTCACTTAGCATGACAATCTCTAGGTCCATCCATGTCTCTGCCAATTTCATTCTTTTTATGACTGAGTAGTATTCCATTGTATAAATACACCACATCTTCTTTATCCATTCATCTGTAGTGGATGTTTGGGTTGCGTCCATGTCTTGGCTACTATAAGGAGTGCTGCAGTGAACATTGGAGTGTATGCATCTTTTTGAATTATAGTTTTCTCTGGATTTATGTCCAGGAGTGGAACTGCAGGATCATATGGTAACTTTATTTTTAGTTTTTTCAGGAAATTCCGTACTGTCCTGCATAGTGGCTGCACCAATTTACATTCCTACCAACAGTGTAGGAGGGTTGCTTTTTCTCCACACTCTCTCCAGTATTTATTATTTGTAGACTTTTTGATGATGGTCATTCTGACCAGTGTGAGGTGGTATACCTCATTGTAGTTCTGATTTGCATTTTTCTAACAATTAGCAATGTTGAGCATAGTTTCATGTTCCTGTTACCCATCTGTATGTCCTATCTGGAGAAATATCTATATAGATCTTCTGCCCATTTTTTTTATTGGGTTGTTTTTTTTATATTGAGCCATTTATATATGTTTGATATTAATCCTTTATTGATTATACTGTTTGTAAGTATTTTCTCCCATTCTTTAGGTTATCTTTTCATTTTGTTCATGGTTTTGTTTACTGTGCAAAAGCTTTTAAGTTAAATTAGGTCCCATTTATTTATTTTTGTTTTTATTTCCATTCCTCTAGGAGATGGTCCCAAAAAGATATTGCTGAAATTTATGTCAGTGTCCTGCCTGAGTTTTCCGGAGTTTTATCGTATCCGGTCTTATATTTAGGTCTTTGATCCACTTTGAATTTAACCTTGTACATGGTGTTAGAGAATGTTCTGATTTCGTTCTTTGACATGCAGCTGTCCAGTTTTCCCAGCATCACTTATTGAAGAGCTGTCTTTTCTCCACTGTATATTCTTGCCTCCAAAGGAACTTGTTTATACAGTCCTTATAAGTCAACCCTCTGGGGAATAGAAGAGCCAGAGGAACAAACAGAAGATACCCAGTGCCTCTCCTAATCTTCAAATATTTGTTTTTGGACTTTCAAGCACTGCGCTATGGTTATACAGGAGAACATAAGAATGACGATGAGGAGGGATCCACAGAAGCCCTTCATTACCTACCTTTGTATTTCCTGTTGTTGTGCCTTTCATTCTTAATCTGTGTTCATATGGAACAGTGTTCTTTTGGGGCTGGAATTTCACTACCTACACATACTCAATTTCTGGTAGTCTATTTCCCACCTACAGGAGAAAACAGACTTACTTCCGATTGGAATCCCACCATTGGAATATCTTTACAAATTATCTTACACAGCTCCACTAGCAACATCTTAGTCTGTTGGGCGTGCATACTGAAACTCGGGATACAGTGCACTTGCACCCCCAAGAGTCTAGCAACGTCAGGCACCATGTCCTCTGCCACCATGAAGTTCTGTTTAAAAAAAATAATGGAGGGTAGGGAATGGTAGAGTATCAGGTGGAGGCCCTGGAAACCATACTCTACGTCCTTTTCTTTCTCGTTTCTCTCCAGAATCAAATAGTTAATACCTTTTTCAGCAAAGGCTAGTAAAGTAGCATTTTCCTTCTATACCTTCCAGAATTTTTTCGCTGTCCAGTATTTTAAAACATCTTGCAGTTTCATTTTAAACAGTTTCTTCACAGTTTTCCAGATTCTCCAAATCAGAGTCTTTTTTCTCTAGAATTATCCACATAATTCTAGTGACAGGTGATTTAAGGCACATTCATATCTTGACAGGATGTCTGACCTTTCTTGTCCTGGGATTAGGTGATTCTGAGAGTTCCTTGGACAGCAAGAAGATCTAACCAGTCAATCTTAAATCAACCCTGAATACTCATTGGAAGGACTGGTGCTGAAGCTGAAGCTCCAATACTTTGACCACCTGATGCAAAGAGCTGACTCATTGGAAAAGACCCTGATGCTGGGAAAGTTTGAAGGCAAGAGGAAAAGGGGGCAACAGAGGATGAGATGGTTGGATGGCATCACTAACTCAATGGACATGAGTTTGAGCAAATTCCTTGAGATAGTGAAGGACAGAGAAGCCTGGCATGCTGCAGTTCATGGAGTTGCAATGAATTGGACATGACTTACTGACTGAACAACAACAAAAATAATACTAAAATAATAAAGCGTTAGTTAAAAAAAAGAATGGGTGGTAGGGATATTCTTATAAGTCATTCCTACATCAGGGCAGCTAGCAAAAACTCAACAATAAAAAGAAATGACAGAAAAAGAAAAACAAACATAATATCGATTATATGTAGAATCTAGAAAGATGATACAGAAGAACTTATTTGCAAAGCAGAAATAGAGACACAGACGTAGAGAACAAACATATGGACACCAGGATTGGGGAGTGAGAGGGTGGGATGAATTGGGATCGCCATATACACATATACATAGTTTTATACTATGTATAAAACAGATAAATAATGAATGAGGACCTACTGTGCAGCACAGGGAACTCTACTCAATACTTGGTGGTGACCTAGATGGGAAGGAAATCCAAAAAAGAGGGGATACGAATGGCTGACTCACTTTGCGGTACAGCAGGAACTAACACAATATTGTGAAGCAACTATTTGTTGTTGTTCAGTTGCTCAGGCACGTCCGACTCCTTGCGACCCTGCCGTGGGCTGCAGCATGCCAGGCTTCCCTGTCCTTCACTATTTCCCAGAGTTTGCTCAACTATACTCCGATACAAATTAATTGTTTAAAAAATGAACTGACTTTGAACCACATAAAGATATCCCCCTTAAACCAAACTAAATGTATTCCTAACTCAACGTCCTCTTAGCTGAATCCCCAAAATGCCTTCAGTCACTCCAGTGATATTACTGGAGTCTGAGGAGGAAATATTGGGTGGAAACAGTCATTCGCTCAATGTCAGCAGTTAAGTAGTTGCAACAACGTGACCGCATCGCTAGGGACTCACTCAGACTCAGAAGGCGTCCAGTAAGTGAATTATGCGGTATGCTTCTGTAACTTTGAGGTGAAACCACCTCTGCCCTTTCGGCAGATGAATTTTCCTCAGGAGGAGCCCAGCGCTCTTCTCTGCCCCTGTACCTAGATCAGAGAAATCCTGACTCAGTTTGCCACAGTCTCCACCAACCCCTGCCACCCCCGGCTGCCTCCCAGGGCTAAATCTCAGGGGTTAAGATAGACATTTTAGTTCATCTCTTCCAGAAGTTCCAAGTTCCTTATGCAAATTAATCTAACTCCATCCTAGGAATCTTTCTTTGCTCAAGGGGTCCCTATACCACTTGTACATAACTATTTCATGCGACTTTTAGCAGATCTGATTCAAAGAAACTGTCTGCCCTCTTTCTCACAGGTTGGAAGTGCTCACTTAATTTTTAATTTTCCCCCTCAAAGGATACCTACAGGTACTGTCTGCCTCAAGAGGCACGCTGTTACTTTTTATTGGCAACTACAACAGAAAAATACATGAACATATATCTGTCAATCACATACTATATAACATTTTAGGTTATGATGTGGAACATACACAATTTACTGTTCTCAGTTCAGTTCAGTTCAGTTCAGTCGCTCAGTTGTGTCCGACTCTTTGCGACCCCATGAATCGCAGCACGCCAGGCCTCCCTGTCCATCACCATCTCCCGGAGTTCACTCAGACTCACGTCCATCGAGTTGGTGATGCCATCCAGCAATCTCATCCTCAGTTGTCCCCTTCTCCTCCTGCCCCCACTCCCTCCCAGCATCAAAGTCTTTTCCAATGAGTCAACTCTTTGCATGAGGTGGCCAAAGTACTGGAGCTTCAGCTTTAGCATCATTCCTTCCAAAGAAATCCCAGGGTTGATCTCCTTCAGAATGGACTGGTTGAAGGATCTTGTAATCCGGTATTCAATACTTTACTTAAAATTAAAGACCCACTATGTGCCAGATAGTATTGTGGGACCTGATGACCCAGTGGTGAATGAAGCAAACTCAACCTTATGGAGCTTACAGACATCAGGAATAAAAAAAAAATAAATAAGTAGTAAATATAGAATATAATGTCCAGAGTAGACAAACACCTCAAGAAAATCACAGCTCTGTTTGGCAGTTCTGATTGTGTGTCTTATTTGTTTACTCAGAAGACCCTTCTGAGATGATCCTTTAAGATGATCCTTAAAGATCCACATTAAGTGAGAGGTTGAGGTAGATTCAATGCAAGTATTTGGATTTTTCCAAGGCAGAGAGGGCAGGTGTGAGGGCCAAAATTTGACAGTTTTTAAAAAAATCTTAGTAATGGTAAAAATTGTTAATGAGTCACAAGAACGGTAAATGAGACATCAGAAACATTATTCATTCATTCGTTCATTCTATAAATGATTACTGAGCCCTATTATGTTACCTGGAGGAGGAAATGGT
>NW_024080465.1:0-2680 GCF_014754425.2 Oryx dammah
CTGCTGTGTCATAGTGTTGGCTTCTTTCAGGTGGTAACTGATCTAACAGCTAGTCTATAATGTTATCTTCTATCATAGGACATAGAAAGCATTTAATTTTTTATTCAAACAAGGTGAGGAGTAACGGTAATCAGAATAAATTTACATGACATGGGCTTCCCTGGTAGCTAGCTGGTAAAGAATCCACCTGCAATATGGGAGACCTGGGTTGGATCCCTGGGTTGGAAAGATCCCTGGAGAAGGGACCCACTCCAGGATTCTGGCCTGTAGAATTCCATGGACTGTGTATTCCATGGGGTCACAAAGAGTCAGACAGGACTGAATGACTTTCACTTTCTATGACATGGCTTAGAAAAAATAAATGTTAATTACTTCAGTTGATGATATATATATTAAGTCTAAAAGAAACCACATTAAAGTTTTATTTGAAATTTTTCCAGTGTGTTTTGAAAATTTTGATATTTCCAGAAAACATCCAATTGCATTGCTTAAAAAGCTTCCTTCTCCATATTTTGGCTGTTCTTACTTGCTTTCAGATACCAAAGAATGATATTGAGACCATCGGAAAAAGACTTCCATTATTTAAGTATATAGAAAAGATCATTTTTAAGCATTTAATATTTGTTAGTAAAGTTCTTTCCTTAATGGACTCTTTCATGGAAGCCATGAATTCTTTGGAAATGAAAAAAGCAAAGTTGAGTAAATAAAAATTGATGTTGGTTTCTTACCCTCTATACCACACATGTGGATTCACCTCATTTTTAAGTGGCAGAAATAGAAGTTTCTATCATTAGGCTTTATCCTTAAGAGAAATATGTGCAAATTTAGGAAAGACTCAAAGCCCTGTAGGTTCATAGTTCTGTGATTAACCATTGCCAGAAGCTTCCCCTTTGTTAGATACCCAGAGAGGTTTACTCTTCAGGCAATACACTCCGGTAAGAAATAAGGTGAATGAGGAAATTTCATATTCTCTATAAAGTAAGACTTAGGCTCTTATGAAGTAGGAGTGTTTTCTGACAGATCAATTTTGAGGGGAAACTTCATATGAAAATAAAGTATCAGAAAATGTATTGCTATAAGACCATTCATGCTTATGTACCTGGGAAAGTCTTCCCATTCTCCGAGGTAGATGACCTCTAACACCGTGATACAATGTACTTCTAAACATTGAGAGGGAGGCTAAAAGCTTATGAAAAATCTTGAGTTATTAGGTTACTGATTCACAAAAGCTCAAAACTACCTCAGTAAAAGGATAAAATCTATTCTTATCTTCCTGCTGGAAAGTAATGTTCTAAACTAAAAGGGGGGGCATGACTGGATGTGGTAGGGGTTGTACACCTCTCTTCCTGTCTCTTTCTTTCCCCTAGGTAATAAGAACATGCATTAGAGAAAAACAAAGAAAGCTCATTTTTCTGCCCAACTGAAATATTGAGCATTCAATGTACAGTTACTGTTTTTTTTTTAAATATAGATGGATTTTAACTTACTTTTATTTCATTGTGGAAATGTTTAGTGTATAAGTTAGCATGTTTCAGAGGTTCCAAGTATAGCATCTTAGTGTTTGAAAGGTAGAGTCCACATTCAAAACCTCAAAATCCCAATTAAGATATATTGTAATGGTACACCATTCAAGAACCTCTCAAATCCCTAACTAGGATATATTGCCACCAGGTGGCAGAGGAATGCCTTCATTTCTTGAACCAAGCTTACTGGAAAAATTAGTATTGCTATTTTTTATTTGTTTTTTTATTAAAATCTACACTCAATATTAAATAATGAAGACTAAGGTTAATCTGTTAGTTAATGGTTTTCAGCCCTAGTTGATATAAATTGCTCTTCCTCTCTTTATCTGTTTGGCATTTGGGGGGTCCTCAAGACCCTGATTTTAGAGGCTTCATAAACTCAGAACATTTTCTCAATATTGCTAAGACATTATTTGCCCTTTTCATTCTCATTTTCTTTCAAGTATACACAGACAATAGAGTTTTCCACAGGCTACATAACATGAGATACAATTATCATTCTGATAGCTAAAGAAAGCTATTATTATTGTTTATATTTTAAGTTTACTCAGTTTTAATTTTTAATTTCCAATGTGGTAAATACTAATATTAGCTATATAAACAAAAGTTCTCTGGGATCCTCAACCATTTTTTAAGAATTAAAAGGAGTCCTGACAATTTTTAAAAATTGAGAAATTTACTACTCCAATTACTTAATTAGCTCAATTGAATGTTCATGTATTTTCCTGTCTTTTTTTTAAAACATTTTTTATGTCTTTATTGAATTTGTTACAATATTGCTTCTGTTTTATGTTTTGGTTTCTTGGCTCTGAGACACGTGGGATCTTAGCTTCCTAGCCAAGTACTGAATCTTCACTTCCTGCACTGAGAGATGGAGTCTTAACCACTGGACAGTCGGGAAGTCCCTTTCTATCTCTTCTGAGGACAGGAATCATGCTTATTTTTGGACCCCTGAAAAACTAGCATTAACCATGTATCATAGATACTCAATAAAGGTATGCTAAAAAACAAAATATTAATAACTAGGAGACGAGATTAAAATGAAACAGCTATTAATGGAGGATACAGTTTCAAAGTTTACTTATTAAAATTAAATAATAAAACATTTAATTCAAATATAAATGTTCAGGTAAAATCTTACGCCAAGTATCATTTGC
>NW_024080465.1:2690-8405 GCF_014754425.2 Oryx dammah
ATATGTAACCTGAAAATGTCAAGTTTTGGTCCCACATTATCTCTAAGTTTCTTCCTAACATCCAGTTACAATAAAGTCCACTGATACCATATATCTTCTTCTTCAGATATCAGTTTCTCAGCAATTATTATTCTAAAATGCTAGTCTGTCACTTCTTTGAAAGTAAAATACAACAGCACCTTTATATGGTGAATATGATCTTGAAATCTGCCCTGAAAATTTGTATCTTTGATGCCAACTCATTTTTGTAAGTTGGCATATTGCACCATGGAGCATCATATTCTGAATAGTTTTTTAATCTACAAAAGTTATAGATTTTTACACAAAAATTTTAAGTAAAACTATTACAATCACTTAGTTCTAATGAAAATATATCAGCAACCATCAAAACTGAACAGGAAATCATGTTTAATTGTTCATGGAAGACACAAGAAGTATTTAAAGTATGTGAAAGATATTCTTATAACAGCATCACAAGAAATTGGAAACCGATTGCTTAAAACAGTAATTATATGAGATATGAAGAATTTGAAGACTGAGAAGAGCCTTTTAAACACAGGCAAATACAACTTGCTTTGAGAAAAGTTAGGCAAAGAAGCAGCACAGTCTTACAGGAATGTACAGTCAAGCCCCTCCCAACTTTCAGGAGAGGACTGAGGGGAACACTTACTACTTCTGTCAACTCTGGGTACAAAACTTGATTGAACTGGTTTTACTCAATTTCTGTATCTGAAATACTTAAAGGAATTCTGCCTATCCTTTGTAAAATCCAAGCTGAAACATCCATACTGACTGAATCCAAACTATAGAATGATTATGAGTGGGCCAAAATCTTACAATGAATACTGTGTGTGTGAGACTCTTCCATTTTTCCCTGAATTCAAGCTAAGGATCAGGTTTCACATCTGATCTCAGGTAGGGGGCTAAGAAATTGCTTTAAAAGTCAATTTTTATTTAACTGCCCAGGGGTTTTACTGTAAACAACTTCCTCTGCATTACACACCATTTAAATCTAATAAAAGACTTCCTAAAACTGCTTTTTTTTAAAATCACGAGCTGAAATAAGAACCAAGAATTCTCAGGTTAAGGTTCACCATAAACAATTCTGTAGCTTTTGAAGTTTGTTCTTAGTTGTATAGAAGTTAAACAGCTTCCCTCCTACCCTATAAGTTCAGTTCAGTTGCTCAGTCATGTCCGACTCTTTGCGACCCCATGGACTTGAGCACCCCAGGCCTCCATGTCTATCACCAACTCCCGGAGTTTACTCAAATTCATGTCCACTGAGTCAGTGATGCCATCCAATCATCTCATCCTCTGTCGTCCCCTTTTCCTCCCGCCTTCGATCTTTCCCAGAATCAGGTTCTTTTCAAATGAGTCAGTTCTTCACATCAGGTGGCCAAAGTATTGGAGTTTCAGCTTCAGCATCAGTCCTTCCAATGAATATTTAGGACTGATTTCCTTTAGGATGGACTGGATGGATCTCCTTGCAGTCCAAGGGACTCTCAAGAGTCTTCTCCAACACCACAGTTTAAAAGCATCAATACTTCGGTGTTCAGCTTTCTTTACAGTCCCTCACATCCATACATGACTACTGGAAAAATCATCGCTTTGACTAGATGGACCTTCGTTGGCAAAGTAATATCTCTGCTTTTTAGTATGCTGTCTATGTTGGTCATAGCTTTTCTTCCAAGGAGCAAGCGTCTTTTAATTTCATAGCTCCAGTCACCATCTGCAGTGATTTTGGAGCCCCCAAATATAAGGTCTGTCACAGTTTCCATTATTTGCCCATCTATGTGTCATGAAGTGATGGGACCAGATGCCATAACCTAAGTTTTCTAAACGTTAAGTTTTAAGCCAACTTTCTCACTCTCCTCTTTCACTTGCATCAAGAGGCTCTTTAGTTCTTCTTTGCTTTTTGCCATAAGGGTGGTGTCATTTGCTTATCTGAGGTTATTGGTATTTCTCCCAGCAATCTTGATTCCAGCTTGTGCTTCATCCAGTCCAGCATTTCTCATGATGTACTCTGTATATAAGTTAAATAAGCAGGGTGACAATATACAGCCTTGACGTACTCATTTCCTGATTTGGAACCAGTCCATTGTTCCATGTCCAGTTCTAACTGTTGCTTCCTGATCTGCATAAAGATTTCTCAGGAGGCAGGTCAGGTGGTCTGGAATTTCCATCTCTTGAAGAATTTTCCAGATTTTGTTGTGATCCACACAGTGAAAGGCTTTGGCATAGTCAATAAAGCATAAGTAGATGTTTTTCTAGAATTCTCTTGCTTATCGATGATCCAAAGGATGTTGGCAACTTGATCTCTGGTTCCTCTGCCTTTTCTAAATCCAGCTTGAACATCTGGAAGTTCACTATTCACATACTGTTGAAGCCTGGCTTGGAGAATATTGAGCATTACTTCACTAGTGTGTGAGATGAGTGCAACTGTATGATAGTTTGAGCATTCTTTGATATTGCCTTTCTTTGGAATTGGAACGTAAACTGACCTTTTCCAGTCCTGTGGCCACTGCTGAGTTTCCCATATTTCCTGGCATACTGAGCACAGCACTTTCACAGCATCATCTTTTAGGATCTGAAGTAGATCAACTGGAATTCCATCACCTCCACTAGCTTTGTTTGTAGGGATGCTTCCTAAGGCCCACTTGGCTTTGCATTCCAGGATGTCTCGCTCTAGGTGAGTGATCACACCATTGTGATTATCTGGGTCATGAAGATCTTTTTTTTGTATAGTTCTTCTGTGTATTCTTGCCACCTCTTCTTAATTTCTTCTGCTTCTTTTAAGTCCATACCTTTTCTGTCCTTTTTGTGCCCATCTTTGCATGTTCTTCTTGAAGATATCTCTAGTCTTTCCCTTTCTATTGTTTTCCTCTATTTCTTTGCATTGATCACTGAGGAAAGCTTTCTTATCTCTCCTTGCTGTTCTTTGGAACTCTTCATTCAGATGGGTGTATCTTTCCTTTTCTCTTTTGCCCTTTGCTTCTCTGCTTTTCAGTTATTTGTAAGACCTCCTCAGACAACTCTTTGCCTTTTTGCATTTCTTTTTCTTGGGGATGGTTTTGATCCCTGCCTCCTGTACAATAGTAAAGCATCTGCCTACAGTGCGGGAGACCCAGGTTCAAGCCCTGGGTCAGGAAATTCCCCTAGAAAAGAAAATGGCAACCTACTCCAGTATTCTTGCCTGGAAAATCCCATGGATAGAGGAGCCCAGTCGGCTACAGTCCATGGGGTCACAAAGAGTCGGACACGACTCAGTGACTTCACTTCCTGTACGATGTCACAAACCTCTGTCCGTAGTTCTCCAGGCACTCTATCAGATCTAATCCCTTGGATCTATTTTTCACTTAAATTGTATTATCATAAGGGATTTGATTTAGGTCATACCTGAACAGTAGTGGTTTTACCTACTTTCTTCATTTAAGTCTGATTTGGCAATAAGGAGTTCCTGATCTGAGCCACATTCAGCTCCTGGGCTTGTTTTTGCTGACTGTATAGAGCTTCTCCATCTTTGGCTGCAAAGAATATAATCAGTCTGATTTTGGTATTGACTATCTGCTGATGTCCATGTGTAGAGTCTTCTCTTGTGTTGTTGGAAGAGGGTGTTTGCTATGACCAGTGTGTTCTCTTGGCAAAACTCTATTAGCCTTTGCCCTGCTTCATTCTACATTCCAAGGCTAAATTTGCCTGTTACTCCAGGTATTTCTTGACTTCCTACTTTTGCATTCCAGTCCCCTATAATGAAAAGGACATCTTTTTGGGAAGTTAGTTCTAGAAGGTCTTGTAGGTCTTCACAGAACCATTCAACTTTAGCTTCTTCAGCATTACTGGTCGGGACATAGACTTGGATTACTGTGATATTGAATGGTTTGCCTTGGAAATGAGCAGAGATCATTCAATCATTTTTGAGACTGCATCCAAGTACTTCATTTCTGACTCTTTTGTTGACTATGATGGATAGATACTCCATTTCTTCTAAAGGATTCTTGCCCACAGTAGTTGATATAATGATCATCTGAGTTAAATTCACCCATTCCAGTCCATTTTAGTTCACTGATTCCTAAAATGTTGATGTTCACTCTTGCCATCTCCTGTTTGACCACTTCCAATTTGCCTTGATTCATGGACTTAACATTCCAGGTTCCTATGCAATACTGCTCTTTACAGCATCAGACTTTACTTCCATCACCAGTCACATCTACAGCTGGGTGGTGGTGTTGCTTTGGCTCCGTCTCTTCATTCTTTCTGGTTATTTCTCCATGGATCCCACCCTATATGTGTGGTAAATTCTTGCTGCGACTTCTCACATGTAAGAAAGGGTGCCTCTGTCTTTGTGGTACACAGCTTTCAGTTCCTCTTTTTGTTCTGCCTATACGTGCTCTGTGTTTCTCTATAAGGGCTAATGCAGTCTTTCTGCTTGTTTTTGGAAACCACTCATCTTGTTACCTGCTCCTGTACTGCATAATAAAGAAATATTATGGAAACTCTTATATTTCTAGTGATATTGTTTTCCTAAGAGTTTAACATAAACAGAGTCTCACTAAACCCTATATATAATAAATAATGATTCCATGATGTTGTCTTATAAATTAAAAATCCCTTCTAACCACTGAAATTATTTTATGTTCGTTGTAATGTGGACAATACTTAGCCTTTTTTCATCATGCCCCTTCACTTTCACAGTATGGAATTCATGCCCCCAAAATGCACTTTTCATACATTTTTCTAACATACTCAGGCTTCCCAGGTAGAAGTGGTAAAGAACCCACCTGCCAATGCCAGAGACGCAAGAGACACAGGGTTTGATCTCTGGGTCTGGAAGATTCCCTGGAGTAGGAAAAAGCAACTCACTCCAGTACTCTTGCCTGGAAAATTCCATGGACAGAGGAGCCTGGAGGGCTACGGTCCATGGGGTCACAGAGAGTAGGACATGACTAAGCGACACAGCACAGAGCAGTGAGTTATGGGACACATTAACTATCCAAATTAAAAGGGATGGGAAGACACTCCACAAGGATGAAACAACAAGCCATACATGAATTAGACTAGAAAGTCAATTAACTGACTTGTTAACTGACTTGATAATATACTAATACATTTGTATTTTTAGTACCGAGGTTCTTTAAAGAGAAGAAAATAAACCATTCCATAAACCAAAACAATGGGTGAGTTCACTTAATACAAATGATGATGATGATAATCACAAGGAGGATGATAATCAGGATGGTTAACATAATTCAGGTACTTTTTATCAAAGAGGTAAGGTACATTACCTACATCTACAAACACAGAATTTTTTCTTCTCTTCATCTCCTTCTAAGTTCATGAGTATGTCCACTCATTTGTTTAAAAAAATAAATAATATGCCTATTACATGCAAGGTACTAGTCTAGTTATTAAATAAAAAATAAAAATAAATTATGTAAAATGATTTTATAAAAGCACATTGACAGTGACGACATGTTATACAAATGCATGACGTTATTATTATTATTACAAAGACACACGTGCTTTAACATAAAATCTAGTCCTCTTCTGGAGCCTAGATAGGCTTAGTTGTATCCCAGGCAGGTGTTGATCTGGAGTAAGGTTGCCAAAAGTGGGGCACTACCCTGAGTGGGCTAAAGCTAAATAATAACAAGAGGAAGAAACCCAAATAGAGGCCAGAATGAAATCTATGACTCATTGGGACAGAAATACTCGATT
>NW_024080465.1:8415-12389 GCF_014754425.2 Oryx dammah
TAAGGAATGCTACTCTGTTTCAGAGGAACATTACTTCATTCCTCAAGGTTATTCCGTGAAAATAAAACCCTAAGAAATGGCCCAGGTCAAGAGTCCTCGTGGCCTTGTATTTCTGATGTGTAGGAGCATGAGAAAGTCATGAAGTGTATCTTTCAACAGGTACTCCACATCAGACAAAAGTTCCAAATCTAAGACAGTAGTACAAAGTGAAAGGATGCTGTCAACCAGCCTATTTCTAGCACTGACTACTGGATTTCATGATGAATTAAATTAGTCATCTTTCAACCCAAACTGTTCTTAAAATGAGAACATTTAAAAAATCCACATCACAGATACTCTACTTAAATTGTGGTCATGTGGCTTGCCTTTTTTTTTTTTTTTTTTGACTCTAATGTTTAAAGTTGGGACTCCTGGCTTAAACAACCCTGGTAGGATTAGATCATGTGTCCTCATTTTCCCAATGATAAGAATCATGTACAGAAATGTACAAACTGTAGCATGCATTAGAATCACCTGGTGGGTTTTTCATTCAGTAGGTCTAGGTTAGGGTCTGAGAATTTGCAGTTTCAACAAGTTCCCTGATGCTGCTGCTGACACTGGTCTGGAACTACTCTTTGAGAACCACTGATTCAGAGGGACATCTCTCAGGCTTGTATGAATACTTGGAAGTCTTACTAAATGAAAATTCTGATTTAATAAACCTAGCATGGGTTCCCAAAGTCTGTATCTCCAACAAACCCTATGCTGACAATACTGTTGGTACTTGGCCCATATTGAGTAGCAAGGATGTGGGCTTCCAGTTAAAAATATCAAGTAAAAGATCCCATTCCAGACCACTAAGTCAGATTCTGCAAGGAAAGACCTGGGTTACATGACCAAACACCCCAGGAGATTCTTCTCTAGACAAGGATCTTTGTAATCTTGAATTTGAATGTAAATAAAAATAATGTGATTGAATCTGAACTTTCCATTAACCTATATGCAGTTGTAGATACATTTTATTTTGTAATCTATGTTCAACTAGCAAGTTCCATCTAGTCAAGGCTATGGTTTTTCCGGTGGTCATGTATGGATGTGCAAGCTGGACTGTGAAGAAAGCTGAGCACCGAAGAATTGATGCTTTTGAACTGTGGTGTTGGTTTTGGAGAAGATTCTTGAGAGTCCCTTGGACTGCAAGGAGATCCAACCAGTCCATTCTAAAGGAGATCAGTCCTGGGTGTTCTTTGGAAGGACTGATGCTAAAACTGACACTCTAATACTTGGCCACCTCATGTGAAGAGTTGACTCATTGGAAAAGACCCTGATGCTGGGACGGATTGGGGGCAGGAGGAGAAGGGACGACAGAGGATGAGAGGGTCGAATGGCATCACTGACTCAATGGACATGAGTTTGGGTGAACTCCGGGAGTTGGTGATGGGCAGGGAGGCCTGGCGTGCTGCGATTCATGGGGTCACAAAGAGTCGGACACGACTGAGTGACTGAACTGAACTGAGCGGTAACCCACGCCAGTATTCTTGCCTGGAGAATCTCATGGACAGGGGAGCCTGGCAGGCTATAGTCCATGTGGTCTCAAAGAGTCAGACACAACTGAAGCAACTTAGCAGGCACACAGAGCAGTAACTTTTAAGTTCTAGCTGAAAGCTTGTGGAGGGCAACAGAACACATGCCACTCCCGAATACGCCGCTTTGGCACAGAGTCATTTGAGCTAAAAGCCACAGAGAAGTTCTCTGCCCCAACTCCCTTTGTCTAAAATCAGGATGTAAATTTTCTTTACTAGAAAGGAGAGCAAATTCTTGACCCTTATCTGCCTAGAGATGGCACCAGAGGAACATGCCTAACAAATCTTGCTAAAACTGGCCTTAATCTACCATTAGCTCCCCCATATATTTCCCTTCCCACAACCAACTGCCCCAAGAAGTTCAATGTCCTCTTCCTTTATCTTGCCATTTCTATAAAAGTGTATCCTTCTTTTGTTAAAATGTTATTTCAGCCCAAGTTCTAACAAGCTCCTTAAGTTGCTCCTTGCTGGGTGTTCCCATGTCAATAAATGCGCAATGCACAGGCTAATGTAGCACAGTTAGCACAGTTTCAGAAACATGACGCTCTATACCAGCAGACCAGAACAGCTTCCACCCTGTCTCTCTTTATCAAGTCATTTAACATCTGTGAACAAATGCTTAAACACACCGAGTCAGCAATGCTAAACACATTTATAAAACAAATACTCCTCTTTTAATATAAATCAGAACTTCTAAATTATATGTTTAATTGATGTTTACATGTACTTCTTAAAACACATGTCATTGAGTCCTAATATTTAGAAGAATACATGTTTAAAAGAAGGGGTGAAAAGGAGAAACAGAAAAACTATCTATATTTTTACTATTCTAATGATATTTTTACCATGACTCCCTAGTGTTCCCTTTTTAAATCTTTCTTTCCCATACTGTGTTCACAACTGTCAGTGAGTAAAAAATATATATACATATTTTTTCAAGCCTTTAATCTAAGAAGAAGCTGAAACAAGTTTAAAGTTCTTTGAAGTCAGTAGATAGAAATCAAATCATATGTCTAATTATCTCTGATGAACTTCAGGATTAAATATATATTAACCATGCTTTACTCTCAAAAGGATTGATTTTTATGCTTAGCATCACAAATTTTTATTAAAGCAGATAGCAAAAGATTAGGTTCAGAATATGACTAAATAATGAATCAGAGGTATCAACTGAAATGTGTACTTTGAAATCTATAGTTTTATCAAATGGCTGACATACATAAGTGTGAAAGAAAAACTTTACATTCGCAGGATCTAGATGAAGAGCAATAAATCAGGGATTCCCGGCCATCCAGTGGTTAAGATTTCACACTTTAAATTCAGGACACATGGATTTGATCCCTAGGCAGGGAAACTATAATCCTGTCACATGGTGTTGCCAAATTAAAAGAAAAAAATTCTGATGAAGGGTCTCTACTGTTTGAAGTGTTAACAATCATTTTCTTCCTAGTTGTCATTAGTTCTCAGGTTCCTCTCTTTTTTCTAAGTATCTTACTTTCCAGACTAGATCATCATTTCCACATAGAGACTAAACACACTTCCCCATCCCAGGCCTCTTTCTGGAGCTTCAGACTCACATTCTTAGCTGCTTATTAGCTATAATCCCTGAGCTCACCTATCTGAACCATAAATTCAACTCATCCTAAACCAATTTAACAACTCTCTCCCCTAGAGGAGATCCTTCTCTGGTTTTCAGGTAATAGGAATTCTGGTTGTCCCCCGCCCCCGCCTCCCCCCCGCCATACCCTCAAGTTTATAATAACTGAGTCATTTTCAGCTCTTCTTTCTACTTGACTCCTTAAATTCTGGCAGTCCTCAAGTCATGTAGAGTCTATCTCCAAAACATCCTTTGCATTCTCTCTCTTCGATCCTCACTTCCTCTGCGTTGTTTACACCTTTCTTGTTTTTAACTGGAGCTCTGTAACGGGACAGAGAGGAAGAGCATCTTCTCCTGTCTACCCTGCCACTGCTGCCAGACCATTCCCTCTCACCCTCAGCTCTCAACTCACCTTCTGGCTCTAAAACCTTCACTGGCTCCATCAAATTAGCACTCTTACCCTGGTATTTAAGATCCCTCTAAATATACAGGCCCGACATATATTTCCAGTCTTTCCAACTACTTTCCCTCAACTTCCACATGCTCCAGTCAAACCTAGTGGCCTCTCCAAAGACGACCTGTGCCTTCTTCCTTTAAAGGTTTTCTTTCCTTCCTGACACTTTCAGACAGAACAAAATGGTAGAAAGAACATCTGTGAGCTTTGGAGTCACTGCATTCAAATCTCCACTCATTAGTTACGGAATTATAGAAAAATTATTTAATTTTTCAAATCCTCTGTTTGTAATCTGTAAAATGTGCATGATTCCTACATCACAGCTACAGTTTGAGCTTGAAATGACATAATTCAGCAAAGGAAC
>NW_024080465.1:12399-13649 GCF_014754425.2 Oryx dammah
CCAAACTGCAAAACATCTTTGATGTCAATGATTTTGTTTTACTCATCTCAGGATCTCTGAGGCACCCTATACAGTGTCTTGAATCTAGCTCAGTAAATATTTATAAAATTGAATTGAATTGAATATCTCTAATAACAAACAAGATGCAGGAAAGAAGTCCCTGACTGATCCTGGATCTATGGAGACAATCTACTCATCAGTCACATACAAGATGAGACCACGGAAGAGACCAAACATTCAACTACAGAGAACAAGACTGCCTGCCTTCTCCCAGAATTCAACTTATGGGAGCAACAAAGTAAACCTCACAGCCACACCTTCAGAAGGGTGCGGATGAGTAATTGTTCTGTCTCCTAATTTGAAGCATCTGTTGCCATCAGAAGGAAGTAGAATCCAAGAATCAGAAATTGAGGGAGTTAATCGGAAAGACCAACAACAGGTGATTTCACCAGCTGATGCCAAAAGTGAACTGAGACACCAACATAGCAAACAAAATCAGCATTGACAGGACTGGATCCAATTACCAGGATAGCTACTTCTTCAGGCTATTCGTTAGCATTCTTTAAAGTATCTCTCTTCATTTTTCTTATATTTTGCTTTTACTCCAGATTTCATGTGGATGAACGTACTGCGTGGTAGAAGGCCATTTACTGTATTGTTTTAGGCCCCAGATTCTTGTAAAGATGGCTTTTGTAAAGCCATTTTTATCTCATCAGCTAGAACTTATTCATATATATTACACTCTTTCACTTCAGTTCAGTTGCCCAGTCATGTCTGACTCTTTGCGACCCCATGAACCGCAGCACACCAGGCCTCCCTCTCCATCACCAATTCCCAGAGTTCACCCAAACTCATGTCCATTGAGTCAGTGATGCCATCCAACCATCTCATCTTCTGTCATCCCCTTCTCCTCCTGCCCTCAATCTTTCCCAGCATCATGGTATTTTCAAATGAGTCAGCTCTTCACATCAGGTGGCCAAAGTATTGGAGTTTCAGCTTCAACAACACTCCTTCCAATGAACACCCAGGACTGATTTCCTTTAGGATGGACTGGCTGGACCTCCTTGCAATCCAGGAGACTCTCAAGTCTTCTCCAACACCACAGTTCAAAAGCATCAATTCTTCGGCACTCAGCTTTCTTCACAGTTCAACTCTCCCATCCATACATGACCACTGGAAAAACCATAGTCTTGACTAGATGGACCTTTGCCAACAAAGGTCCATCTAGTCAAGACTATGGTTTTTCCAGT
>NW_024080465.1:13749-15899 GCF_014754425.2 Oryx dammah
GCAATCCAGGAGACTCTCAAGAGTCTTCTCCAACACCACAGTTCAAAAGCATCAATTCTTCGGCACTCAGCTTTCTTCACAGTTCAACTCTCCCATCCATACATGACCACTGGAAAAACCATAGTCTTGACTAGATGGACCTTTGTTGGCAAAGTAATGTGTCAGGTTTTCAATATGCTATCTAGGTTGGTCATACCTTTCCTTCTAAGGAGTAAGCGTCTTTTAATTTCATGGCTGCAGGCACCATCTGCAGTGATTTCGGAGCCCAAAAAAATAAAGTCAGCCACTGTTTCCACTGTCTCCCTATCTATTTGCCATGAAGTGATGGGACCGAATGCCATGATCTTAGTTTTCTGAATGTTGAGCTTTAGATGCCTTAAAAAGTTTGCAAGTTCCCTCTTTCTTGGGATCAATTCAAAGCAAAATACTGATACACATTTGCCTTTTGATGTAGAAATCACTCCATTTTTATCTACATACTGATTGATGTTATTTCAAGCAGTTTCAACTTGAAAAGCAACTAAGAGAAAAACAACAAGTGTATAGAAAACTTCTTAAAATTTATTTTGTAATTATTTCACTTTGGGAACTAAGTATACGAAAGCATCAAGTGTGCTCATCAACTTTTTTTCTTAAGAAAAAAAGTAACAACTCTGTGCTGAAGACAGCTGACCTGACTTCAAGAATGTCTTGGTTCCAATAGTTTTTATACTTTGTTTCCCAACTGAGGCACAGTATTAGAAACCTGACTAACCGGCAGAGGAAGTTTGGAGAGAAATGCAATTCCTCCTTTTAATGCAGCAGCCATGGAGAAGAGAGGCCAGCCAGGAGCAGCAGGCCTTCACTCTTGATTATGGAGGCAAAGACGGGACCACGAATGAAGAGGTGAGCTCAACATACATCCTACCCAGCAACATACATCCTACCTGCTCAAGGACACAGCAGACCTACCTCACCCTTTTGGCTTTTGTTGCAACAGGGATCTTTGGCTAAGATGCAGCTATGAACACGAATACTGCATCTATCACCATTCCTACCTATTTCAGTAAATTAAGTTTAATTCATGAAAATACCCTCCCTATGATCAGGGGTGCAAAATTAGGAAAAGTGGTTCTCTTTTATTTTTCCTTCTTTTCATTGCACCAAATAAATCAACTGTATTAAAGAAAAAAAAAAAAACTAATGGTAAGGATTCATTTAAATGAATTCATGAGGGAAAGAGGAGCATAATCTTCCTACTTTAATTGCTCTAGCATATTCAGTGGCTATCTTTAAAAGTCCTTCATAATATGCATAAGTGAGTTAATCTTGACTACAGCATCATCAGTTTTAAAGTTTATGCTAAACAGTTTTACTGAAAGCTATTTTAAATATTTCCAGGTGGTGCTAGTGGTAAAGAACCTGCCTGCCAATGCAGGAGACACAGGTTCGATCCCTAGGTCAGGAAGATCCTCTGAAGGAGGAAATGGCAACTCACTCCAGTATTCTTGCCTGGAGAATTCCATGGGCAGAGGAGCCTGGTAGGCTACAGTCCACAAGGTCAAAAAGAATTGGACACAACTGAAGCAACTTAGCATGCAATATACATTTAAAGAGTCATCTAGTTGGCAGTGTAAAGTATAAGTACTCCTGTAATATCAGGATTAAAAGTTACTACAGTGCTTAGGATGTTGTGGATCCAGTACCTATAACTGAACAAGTATTTAAATCCACATTAAAAGTGATAGGAAGTTTAGTAAAATATGTTGAATATTCAGTTTTCCCCAGATAAATGCTTCAAAATAGTATGGAAGATTTTTGACACCTAAAGGGAAAAGGAAATTTCTATTGTAGCCACATAATAAGATACTTCTGCTTTATAGGTGCTTATTTTGTTTTATTTTGTTGCTATGTGTTTAAAGTGCATTGTATTGTAAAATTGTTATGGCTAAATGCTTTCTTAAAAAAAAAAAAAAAAAAAACTCTCCTAAGGAGGACTAAGGAAAACTCCCAATAAGTGGGAAAAACTAAGAAATTCAAACAAGCAGATAATAGTAGCTGGTCTCAGGATCTGTCATGCTCTGTTCAGCAAGTAAGTGACAATACACAAATACAACAAATTTCATTACCTGCCCATGCCTCCAGTGGTTCCCACTTACTGTATGTAAAAT
>NW_024080465.1:16399-21015 GCF_014754425.2 Oryx dammah
CCCCAGCATCTATGGCTGACCTAGTCTCTTATGTTTCTCAGTCTGACTGATGCCCATGAAATCTAAGGAGTAGGCTAAAACTTCCCTATTTCTGAGGATAGGAAAGAGTGAGTATAAAGATTGTCTCTGTTGACTAGATAGAGTCTGGCTATCTACCTGCTTCTCCAGTGGTTTAGACACAGGGTACCTTGCTTATGGCTAATGAAACCAGTGACACTCCAAGATCTGTACCCAGCTCCACACCAATAAAAATAAAAATCCGTTACAACAACCACCTGAAAGAGAAATATCAAAGAATATAGATACCCAGTGAAATAGAGCTGCTTGGGAGATTTATGACAAGCTGGTCAGCAACAACAAAAATGGAAGAGCACTTTAGTATAGCACACAGACACAATCTAAATATGTATTTAAATCTAAACAGATAATGGTAGACTGTCCAGGAATGAGTTTTAAAAGTACTAAATAAGAATTCTTAAAATGAAAGTCTAGTGACTTTACAAGTGTTTAACTTCCTCTGCAAAACCTAGAAATTATGGATGGTGGTAAGATGAGACTGAGGAGAAAATACTGAGGAATAAAAACATCTGGTGGGATGCTGCACAGAAGATAAGCAAGTGAAAGCATGCTAACTGGCATATCTTATTGGAGTGAGCCAGATGATAATTCGGAGAAGTGGAATGTCTTGGTAGAAAAAGGCTGGCCTCTCCTTTCTCTGGTGGTTCAGATGGTAAAGAATCTGTCTGCAGTGCAGGAGATCCGGGTTTAATCCCTGGGTTGGAAAGATTCCCTGGAGAAGGGAATGGCTACCCACTCCAGTATTCTTGCCTGGAGAATTCCAAGAACAGAGGAGGCTGGCAGGCAACAGTCCATGGGGAGGCAAAGAGTCAGATATGAAGAGCAACTAACACTTTCACAATGTATACATATATTAAATAATTACACTGCAGACTTTAAATACATTACAGCTTTTTTTTTGTCAAATACACCTCAATAAAACTAACATGAGAGAGAGAGAAAGCAGAGAGGAAAGAGAGAGAAAGAAAACAAGAGTCTAGTGAAGTATTTACTTCTTCATCCTGCTTTACCTTTTGGACTTTTATACTCTATGAATCAATATAGTTCCTTTTGTGTTTAAGTGAAGGAAAAAAAAAAACAACTAGGTATCTCATTTTTGAACAGTAGCAGAGAAATACGTGTCTGACTTTGAGCAGCAGAACAGGGGTGCTTAAAAGGGTGAAGAGGGATGGAACAAACAGTAACCTGAACAAACCAGAGAAACAAGAATAAACTGCAAATAATAATGTAAAATAAGAGGAAAAATTAAGGACAAAAATAAAATGCATCAGATGATATGCTCAATGTCAACAGACCATACACTTCCATTAAAAGATTTAGTCAGATTAAAAAGAATAAAAAATAAGTGGAAATTATTTAATATAATTATTTAAATAACATGTAAAACAAGGAAATAGGAAAGTATTAGATAAATGTAAGCAAAAAGAAAGAGAGATAGCAATATTAATATCAACACAGAACTTAAGGTACTGTCTTAAACTTGATAGGCAGGGGAAAACACTAAACTAGATAAGAAGGGAAGTTATATCATGATAAAAGATACAATGTGTGAAAAAAATGCACTGTATGAATGCATCAATCAAAAAAGGTGCTAATTATATAAAGCAAAATCTGGTATGATGGAAGGAGAACTTGATTAAAAATACATTTATAGTGAAAAACTTAAATGTCTTTTCAAATCACATAGAGACCTAATAGAAAAAAGACAGAAGTTGAAAAGTATAAGCAACAATAAAAATGTATCGCCTGTATGTCTCAAGTGGAGAATTTAACATTCTCCTGCATTCAACCACAATATTATCTCACGCGGGAGAAATTAAATGAGCGTGTAGGAATGACCTGGCCCCTTTCTCTGGCAGTTAAGGCAAGAGGAAGGGAGGGGTTAGAGAGAGAAAGAGATAGGAGAGGGAGGAGGAAGAGATCAAAGAGGAGAGAGGGAGGAAGGGAAAGAGAACGAAAGAGAAGAAAGTGGAGAGCCACAAGGAGATGGGAGTGAAGATCAGGGTGGATAAGAGGAAGAAAGACAGACATTCACACACCATGAGTTAAAATTCTGTCCCTTTCTCTCTTCAATTTCTGTATAAGGAATAGTGTGGCACACTGGAATGAATAAACATGTTTGTAGAGTAGTGTTTTAGAAGGTAATGATATTTAGCACTGAGACAAATTTTTCTGCTTATTTATCTCATGAAAAACAAAGAAAACACTGAAGTGAAATATACAGTGATACTGTATTTACATTTTTTTGATTCTGCACAGTCATTAAATTCTTTTCCAGGAAAAGCTATTATTAACAGTCCTAACTGTAGTTCTGCAAAACAGCTCTCAATGGCTTGTCATGTTCAGAAGGGTGTTTTTCTGTAAGGTTCTGAAAGCCCTAATTAATGGAAAAGACCAGCCTCTAATTGCTTCTCCTATAAATGCTTAAAGTACAAAAGATGCTTGATAAAATCATACTATCATATGATCAAAATGAATCTTGTTTCCAATCACAGAAATGTCATTTATACAACCACAAATCCTAAGACATTAAAAAGGCTAAAATATTTTACTGTATCTAAGAATGTTATTACTGCATTCATCAGAGTATCTAAAGTCCTTTTTCTTTTCTCATTGAAAAGTAATTAGTTTTGAATACTATACTATTTAAATTTATTGTCTATCCAATTTTTCAAAATTTTAATGTGAAAATTTTCAAATATTTATAAGTTCAAAGAATTTTAGAGTGAAAATATATAAACTAACCACCTGCATTCTACCATTAATATCTTACTATCTTGTTTTATTGCATAAGAAAGAAATTGCCAAGAAAAAGAAATGCAAAAAGGCAAAATGGTTGTTTGAGGAGGCCTTACAAATAGCTAAGAAAAGAAGAGAAGCAAAAGGCAAAGGAGAAAAAGAAAGATACACCCATCTGAATGCAGAGTTCCAAATAACAGCAAGGAGAGATAAGAAAGCCTTCCTAAGTGAACAATGCAAAGAAATAGAGGAAAATGATAGAACGGGAAAGAGTAGAGATCTCTTCGAGAAAATCAGAGATACCAAAGATGGGCACAATAAAGGACAGAAATGGTATGGACCTAATAGAAGCAGCAAATATTAAGAAGAGGTGGCAAGAATACACAGAAGAACCATACAAAAAGATCTTAATGATGTAAATAACCATGATGGTGTGACCATTCACCTAGAGCCAGACATCCTGGAGTGTAAAGATGTCTGGGCTTTAGGAAGCATCACTATGAACAAAGCTAGTGGGGGTGATGGAATTCCAGCTGAGCTATTTCAAATCCTAAAAGATGATGCTGTGAAAGTACTGCACTCAGTACACCAAGAAATTTGGAAAACCTAGCAGTGGCCACAGGACATTCAAAGATGTTTTCATTCCAATCTCAAAGAAGGGCAATGCCAAAGAATGTTCAAAGTACCACACAAAAGTACTCATCTCACACACTAGCAAAATAATACTCAAAATCCTCCAGGCTAGGCTTCAACAGTACATGAACCGAAAACTTCCAGATGTTCAAGCTGGATTTAGAAAGGCAGAGGAACCAGAGATCAAATTGCCCACATCCTTTGGATCATAGAAAAAGCAAGAGAGCTCCAGAAAAACATCTACTTCTGCTTCATTGACTACACTAAAGCCTTTGACTATGTGGATCATGACAAACTGTGGAAAATTCTTAAAGAGATGGGAATACCAGACCACCTGACCTGCCTCCTGAAAAATCTGTATGTAGGTCAAGAAGCAACAGTTAGAACCGGACATGGAACAACAGACTGGTTCAAACTGGGAAAGGAGTACGTCAAGGCTGTATACTGTTACCCTGCTTATTTAACTTCTGTGCAGAGTACTTCATGTGAAAAGCTGGGCTAGAATCAAGATTGCTGGGAGAAATATCAATAACCTCAGATATGCAGATGACACCACCCTTATGGCAGAAAGTGAAGAGGAACTAAAGAGCCTCTTGATGAAAGTCAAAGAGAGTGAAAAAGCTGGCTTAAAATTCAACATTCAAAAACAAAGATCATGGCATCTGGTCCCATCACTTCATGGGAAATAGATGGGGAAACAATGGAAACAGTGGCTGACTTTATTTTTTTGGTCTCCAACATCACTGCAGATGGTGATTGCAGCCATGAAATTAAAAGACTCTTGCTCCTTGAAAGAAAAGCTGTGGCAAACCTAGACAGCATATTAAAAAGTAGAGCCTTACTTTGCCAACAAAGGTCCATCAAGTTCAAGGCTGTGGTTTTTCCAGCGGTCACATGATGTGAGAGTTGGAACATAAAGAAAGCTAAGAACCAAAGAATTGATGCTTTTGAACTGTGGTGTTGGAGAAGACTCTTGAGAGTCCCTTGGACTGCAAGGAGATTCAACCAGTCCATCCTAAAGGAAATCAGTCCTAAATATTCATTGGAAGGACTGATGCTGAAGCTGAAACTCCAGTTCTTTGGCCACCTCATTAGAAACACCCCTGATGATGGGAAAGATTGAAGGCAGGAGGAGAAGGGGAAGACAAAGAACAAGACGGCATCAC
>NW_024080465.1:21115-28311 GCF_014754425.2 Oryx dammah
TCTTTGTGACCCCATGGACTGCAGCACACCAGACTTCCCCTCCTTCAGCATCTCCTGGAGCTTGCTCAAACTCACGTCCATTAAGTCGGTGATGCCGTCTTGTTCTTTGGCCACCTCATTAGAAACACCCCTGATGATGGGAAAGATTGAAGGCAGGAGGAGAAGGGGAAGACAAAGAACAAGACGGCATCACCGACTTAATGGACGTGAGTTTGAGCAAGCTCCAGGAGATGTTGAAGGAGGGGAAGTCTGGTGTGCTGCAGTCCATGGGGTCACAAAGAGTCAGACACGACTGAGACTGAACAACAACAGCAACAACCCATCTTTCTATTCAGCCATTAATCCATCTTGTTTTAATAAATCAAAACATCAGTCCACTTTATCTGAGTTCTACAGCAAACATCAGTGATTTGTCTGTTGACATGGATAAAACACATTTATCTCCACTGCAATAAACACATTCGGGGTGCATATATGATATGGGAGCTAGATTTCTGGATATACAGCTTTCTGCCCATATCTAGAAAATAAAGGGTCAATTTGCTTGTTTAATTTGCAAACCTACTGCTGAAACCCATTCCTGTTAATATTTTGCTGACTATCCTTCCCCAAATATCTGCATTCATTTATCCATTTATTCCTTCACTCAACAAATAATTTTTGAGTGCTTACTGTGTGCCACGTGATTCATAGTCTATGTCCTCAAGGCGCTTTTATTCTAGTCATATGTCTGACAGTAATAGGTGCAATGAGGAAAAACAAAGAAGGGTATTAATTTAGAGAGTAAAGATGCCATTTTAGATGAGGCCATCATGAAAAGTACTTTCTGACATGGTGACATTTGAACAGAGGTGTGGAGGTGAGAGCAGGAATCATGATGGAGACAGCTGGTTGGAAGTGATGGCTGTGCTCTTAAAGTTGTGAGGTGAGATGGTGTCTGAGAAACAGTGAGGACAGAGGACCAGTGCGGCTGGACTGTCCGAGGGGAGGGGAGAGTAGCGCATCAGGCAGTTAGAGAAGCTTCAGGGGCCAAATTCTACTCTGACTGCAGGGCAAAGCCGCAAGAGAGTACTGATCAGAGGAGGATCATGGTCTAATTTTTCAAAAACCCACTCCAGCTGCTGCTTCAGAGAATGAACTGTAAGAAGGCAAGTGTGGAATATGGAAAACAGAAAGAAGATTGTAGCTGGAATTGGTGAGAGCTGATGGTGACTGGATCAGAGTGGAGGCAGTGGAAATCGTACATACACATACAGGGATAGCCATATACTTATATCATCTTACAGAAATGGGACCATATCTATGCTATATGTCTTGTCCAAATTTTTCTTATTTAATCCTTGTTCTTTTATCTCCCCATTACCTGATCTCTAGCCCACACTCCTCTGCTCCTCCCTACCAATAGCTAACACAAGAAACCAGCCAGATATGCAACCTTTCAAATTTATCTCCATTTTCTAAATTATACAAGGAGGTCTTTTTTAAAAAAATAATACTTTTACAAAAACTGAGTCATATTGTCTTACTTTGCTGTGTGAATTGCCAATGGTTTTGCTGACTTTTCTGTTTGGTTGTTTTTCTTACTTTGAAGGCACATTATAGGTATCAACGGTTTTGTTTTATTTATTATAGACATTCTTTCGTGACCTAGCATATGTATTCTGACTTTATGATTTATGGTATTCTGTCATACTTTTAACAATATTTTGCATAATAAATTATGCCTATTCATCTTGTAGTTTCTGGGTTTCCTTTCTTTAAATCAACTCACCTTAGCCATATATATATATATTCCAACTTTTCTGTTAAATTTAATTGTTTAGGTGGTATAAAGTATGAAATAAAAGTCTAATCAATATTTGATTTAATTCTTTATACAAACTCCATTTTAAGTACCAAAAATCTTGTTTTTCATTCGGTTTCAGTTAATTAGTCTTACCACCCGGACTGCCATTACCAAAGGTCAGCCATTTTTATGCTGGAAAGTGTTGGTGTGATGGATCTCTGTGTGTGACTCCTTTCTTCATCTTTTTGTCCCTATGCTAATTCTGAACTTGTTCACATTCAGATCCATTTCTTATCTCCAAACCAGGAGACTCAGGAGGAAGAGGGCTGAGGCCTGCCGCCTGCATTTCTCTGTTCCCTCATCAACTGCCTCCAGCTGGGTTCAATTAACAGGAGATACTGCTGCTGCTGCTGCTAAGTCACTTCAGTCGTGTCTGACTCTGCGCGACCCCATAGACAGCAGCCCACCAGGCTCCTCCATCCCTGGGATTCTCCAGGCAAGAACACTGGAGTGGGTTGCCATTTCCTTCTCCAATGCATGAAAGTGAAAAGTGAAAGTGAAGTCGCTCAGTCGTGTCCAACTCTTTGTGACCCCATGGACTGCAGCCCACCAGCCTCCGCCGTCCCTGGGATTCTCCAGGCAAGAACACCGGAGTGGGTTGCCATTTCCTTCTCCACAGGAGATACTAGGTGAAATTAAACAGTTGGAGGAAGGGAGAAGCCAGGGCATTCCTCCTCATTTCTAGAGGCCAGCACCTCTAGAGACAGCCAACTCTCCTCCACGATGCCAGTTCTGTAGCCTTGCCCCCAAACTCCTATATGATTCCCCTTCTCCCTCTGCACACCTCAAAGGTAGAAGCTTCCTGATGTTGTTGACCTCTGGCTAGCCTTGCAGTCCCTTTTCGGCTTCTAAGTTTTCCATCATCTAAGTAAACCAGTTCTCTGCTTTAAATTATGTATATTTACTTGATTCAGTCTGATACATTCTCCAGCAATATTTAACCATGTGCCTTAATCAGAAGAAAAGCTCCAATTTTCTTTTAAGCAATAAATAACATGATGGCCTACCACACTGTAGCACAATTACTGAGAATAGCTCATTCTCACCTGTTCAACACCTAATGCAATATAACTGATCAAACACTGCTGAGTGGCACATAACCACCACCTCCAGAAATACAGGATCCAATTTTTCCATCACCACAGAAATGATACTATATTCATTCACAGATTCTGCAGACTCTGGATTTAGTTCACAATTTCTCTGTTCTTCCCTGCCCATCAATAGCATCTTTTCACTTATGATTCCACTCAGTTCAGTTCAGTTCAGTAACCAGTCATGTCCAACTCTTTGCGACCCCATGAATCACAGCATGCTAAGCCGCCCTGTGCAACACCAACTCCCGGACTACGCTCAGACTCGTGTCCATCGAGTCAGTGATGCCATCCAGCCATCTCATCTTCTGTCGTCCCCTTTTCCTTCTGCCCCCAATCCCTCCCAGCATCAGAGTCTTTTCACATGAGTCAACTCTTTGCATGAGGTGGCCAAAGTACTGGAGCTTCAGCGTTAGCATCATTCCTTCCAAAGAAATCCCAGGGCTGATCTCCTTTAGAACGGACTGGTTGGATCCCCTTGCAGTCCAAGAGACTCTCAAGAGTCTTCTCCAATACCACAGTTCAAAAGTATCAATTCTTTGGTGCTCAGCCTTCTTCACAGTCCAACTCTCACATCCATACATGACCACTGGAAAAACCATAGCCTTGACTAAACAGACCTTTGTTGGCAAAGTAATGTCTCTGCTTTTCAATATGCTCTCTAGGTTGGTCAAAACTTTCCTTCCAAGGAGTAAGTGTCTTTTAATTTCATGGCTGCAGTCAGCATCTGCAGTGATGTTGGAGTAAAAAATAAAGTCTGACACTGTTTCCACTATTTCCCCATCTATTTCCCATGAAGTGATGGGACCAGATGCCATGATCTTCGTTTTCTGAAGGTTGAGCTTTAAGCCAACTTTTTCACAATCCTCTTTCACTTTCATCAAGAGGCTCTTTAGTTCCTCTTCACTTTCTGCCGTAAAGGTGGTGTCATCTGCATATCTGAGGTTATTGATATTTCTTCCGGCAATCTTGATTCCAGCTTGTGCTTCCTCCAGCCCAGCATTTCTCATGATGTACTCTGCATAGAAGTTAAATAAGCAGAGTGACAATATACAGCCTTGACATACTCCTTTTCCTATTTGGAATCAGTCTGTTGTTCCATGCCCAGTTCTAACTGTTGCTTCATGCTGCATATAGGTTTCTCAAGAGGCAGGTCAGGTGCTCTGGTATTCCCATCTCTTTCAGAATTTTCCACAGTTTCTTGTGATCCACATAGTCAAAGGCTTTGGCATAGTCAATAAAGCAGAAATAGATGTTTTTCTGGAACTCTCTTGCTTTTTCCACTAAATGTATAGATTATTAAAATCTTTTCCCTTTGAGCCTTCATGCTCTCAACCATCTAAACTGATCTGCCAGACTTATTAAGTAACTGAGCAAGTATACATTGAGAACCCAGTATTTGCCAAATAGTATACAAAGCAGAAGCTACAGGTTCACCATGATAGTGTCTCTCTGAAATCTCAGTAAGCTGGTAATTATAATTCAGTGTGATAAAGAATGTTTTGGTAGTTAGAACTCTGAGATCCCCCAAGATTCCCCAGCTCAGGTTTGCATGCTTCGTACAGGCAAGGTGCGTATATGTATAGGCAAGATTTGTGAAAATGAGGGAGAAGTCATTTCCTCGATTAGGTTACATTACATATGTAATTATACATTATATATGTCAAAGGCAATGGGTATTCATTCCTGTGATTATGTGATTTACATAAGACTGTTCAATCTGGTTTAGAAAAGGCAGGGGAACCAGAGATCAAATTGCCAACATCCGCTGGATCATCAAAAAAGCAAGAGAGTTCCAGAAAAACATCTATTTCTGCTTTACTGATTATGCTAAAGCCTTTGACTGTGTGGATCACAAGAAACTGTGGAAAATTCTGAACGAGATGGGAATACCAGACCACCTGACCTGCGTCTTGAGAAATCTGTATGCAGGTCAGGAAGCAACAGTTAGAACTGGACATGGAACAAATGACTGGTTCCAAACAGGAAAAGGAGTATGTCAAGGCTGTATATTGTCACCCTGTTTATTTAACTTCTATGCAGAGTACATCATGAGAAACGCTGGGCTAGAAGAAGCACAAGCTGGAATCAAGATTGCCGGGAGAAATATCAATAACCTCAGATATGCAGATGACACCACCTTTACGGCAGAAAGTGAAGAGGAACTAAAGAGCCTCTTGATGAAAGTGAAAGAGGATTGTGAAAAAGTTGGCCTAAAGCTCAACATTCAGAAAACAAAGATCATGGCATCTGGTCCTGTCACTTCATGGGAAATAGTTGAGGGAACAGTGGAAACAATGTCAGACTTTATTTGTGGGGGCTCCAAAATCACTGTAGATGGTGACTGCAGCCATGAAATTAAAAGAATCGCTTACTCCTTGGGAGGAACGTTATGACCAACCTAGACAGCATATTAAAAAGCAGAGACATTACTTTCCCAACAAATGTCCATCTAGTCAAGGCTATGGTTTTTCCAGTGGTCATGTATGGATGTGAGAGTTGGACTATGAAGAAGGCTGAGCGCCAAAGAATTGATGCTTTTGAACTGTGGTGTTGGAGAAGACTTTTAAGAGTCCCTTGGACTGCAAGGAGATCCAACCAGTCTATCCGAAAGGAGATCAGTCCTGGGTGTTCATTGGAAGGACTGACGCTAAAGCTGAAACTCCAATACCTTGGCCACCTCATGAGAAGATTTGACTCATGTGAAAAGACTCTGATGCTGGGAGGGATTGGGGGCAGAGGAGAAGGGGACGACAGAGGTTGAGATGGCTGGATGGCATCACTGACTCGATGGATGTGAGTCTGAGTGAACTCCGGGAGTTAGTGATGGACAGGGAGGCCTGGCGTGTTGCAATTCACGGGGTCACAAAGAGTTGCACACGACTGAGCGACTGAACTGAACTGAGTCTTAGAAGATGCAGAAGAGTCTCCTGCTGGTCTTGAGAAAGCAAACTCACAAGTTTTAGAGAGCACCATATGACAAGGAATTGCTCTGAGGGGGGCTTACTCAATAGCTATTAAGAAAACAGATACATCAGTCCTACAACTGCAAGGAAATAAATTCTGTCAACACTATGAGGGAGCTTGGAAGACTAACTTTCCCTAGATGAGGACATAGCCAGCCAACATATTGTTCTTGCCTTTAGATCCTGACCCACAGAAACTGTGAGAAAATAATCTGCTACATTTGTGGGAGGTAATTTGTTAAACAGCAATAGACAATGAAAATAGATTTAACACAACAGAGGATATTAGGGCACATAGGAAAAGACCTAACCCAGCCCATGGCCAGGGATGACTTTCTGAAGGAAGACCTAACGCTGAGACCTGAAGACTTGGCAAGTGTTCGTCAAGCAAGGGGAGGGGAGTGGGGAAAAGAAGGTAAGAGAGATGTTTCAGAGAATCCTGGAAGGGTGTGTGTACACGTGTATAAGAGAGAGAGTAACACAGACCATAAAGTCTTTCTCTTTGTCTCTAGCAGTTTTCTAATAAACTTTAAACCATATACTTTAAAATTCTTCACCCTTCACTTCTATTCCATATGACCATTCTCATTACAATCTATACTTTAAACAACTTCCCCCATGTTTCTTACTTTGCAATTCCTATCCCTAAAATCTTACCTAATGTCCTAGGTGCAGAGAACAGCTTCTCTGACTCACAACAGCTCTTCTCATCTGCTTCACGTAACAGCTGTTTCATCACCTCCAGGATGCCTTAATCTTAAAAGTACTTCGTTTGAGTCTCTACCCAGAATCTCACACTTCACCACCAACAATGCATTTGTGTAACAAGTGTGAGAACCACCATTCTTGGTATCCTTGGCTTCTGGAGGGCTGGAACCATGTTCAGTTTATGTTCTGTCTTGTTTGAGCTTCTTTTATCCTATCATAAACACCTGCTGACTAGCTAATTTTTTTTCTGGCAAGCAAGGCTTAATGACCTCTGAGCTATTCAAAGTACAATAGAAAGAAACCTCTTTCATCCCTAGCCCTGAGACCACCATTCAGGTCTTCTTCTCTCATGGGATATTGTGGGGTTTGGAGAAATGGATAATGGAATTTCCATTTTTACCTTTGTTACCAATCAAGTGTATGCATAGTTAAGCTTTCTATTATTATTATTACTATTGACTACTAGGTCTTTGCTGCTGCCTTGGCATTTATCTAATTGTGGCAAGTGAGGGCAACTCTCTAGCTGTGATGCTCGGGTTCCTCACTGTTGTGGCTTCTCTTGCTGGGGAGCCTGGGCTCTAG
>NW_024080465.1:28411-44009 GCF_014754425.2 Oryx dammah
TATGCATAGTTAAGCTTTCTATTATTATTATTACTATTGACTACTAGCTCTTTGCTGCTGCCTTGGCATTTATCTAATTGTGGCAAGTGAGGGCAACTCTCTAGCTGTGATGCTCGGGTTCCTCACTGTTGTGGCTTCTCTTGCTGGGGAGCCTGGGCTCTAGGGTGTGCAGTCTTTAGGAGCTGCACTATGTAGGCTCAGTAGTTGTGGCTTCCAGACTCTAGAGTACAAGCTCAACAGGTATTGGCACACAGGCTTAGATGCTCTGTGGCACGTGGGATCTTCCCACATCAGGAACTGAACCCATGTCTCTTGCATTGGCAAGCAGATTATTTACCACTGAGCCTCCAGGGAAGCCCTCATTATGCTTTTTGAGTGCCCATTATGTCCAGCATTGTGTAAAACACTTATGTGGATTACTTCATCCTATGCTCACAGAAAACCAATAGACAGATGTAGTAATATACTCCCCATTATACAGATATGGAAACTAAAATTTAAGGAGATTTTGTAACTAAAAGTTAGGAGATACCAGCCCCAGCATTGTGTGTCTAGAACCCAGGCTCTCAGGCACTACAGTATGGTATTTTTTCAGGTCTCAACCTGGACATTAGCGAGGAAGCCCTCCCTGACCACAGATGCAGCCAATAATGTTGGACCTGGGAGGCTATCTCCTCCTCAGGGTGGTTTTTTTGTTCGTTTTTTTTTTTTTTTTTAATGCTCAGATACAGAGCTGAATGAACACTGCATGCATTTAATCACAGTTTTTCCATTTATCAACTTTGTAATCTTAATCCCTTGAAAAAAATATGATTACTATTATTCTGATCCCATGAAAGCTGAAGCAAGTACGTATACTCAGCAGAGTGCACTTCTGGAGACAAATGAATACAAAAATACAATGATCCAAAATCTATGGGATACAGCAAAAGCAGTTCAAAGAGAGAAGTTTATAGCAATACAAGTTTACCCTGGGAAACAAGAAAAATCTCAAGTAAACAAGCCACATTTATACTGAAAGGAGTTTAAAAAAGAACAAACAAAATCCAAAATTAGTAGAAGAAATGAAATCATAAAAATCACAGCAGAAATAAATGAAAGAGACCATATATATATAAAAAACATCAATGAAACCAAGAGCTGGAACTAGAAAAAGATAAAGTTGTTAAACTTTTAGCCAGACTCATCAAGAAAAAAAAAAGAGCAGGAGAGGACCCAAATCAATAAAGTTAGAAATGAAAAAGAAGTTACAATCAATACCATACAAATACAAAAGATCATAAGAGACTACTACACCAGTAAAATGGATAACCTAGAAGATGAACAAACTCCTAGAAATGTATAATCTCCAAAGATTGAGCCAGTAAAAAATAGAAAATAAGAACAGACCAGCTACACTAGTAAAATTAAATAAGTAATTTAAAAATTATATTCCTTGCAGCAAGATAGAGAAGCTCTAGAGCTAGCAAAAACAAGATCTGCAGCTGACTGTGGCTCAGATCGTCAGCTCCTATTGCAAAATTCAGGCTTAAACTGAAGAAAGGGAAAACCACTAGGCCATTCAGGTATGACCTAAGTCAAATCCTTTATGATGATACAGTGGACAAACAGATTCAAGGGACTAGATTTTGTAGACAGAGTGACTGAAGAATTATGGACAGAGGTCCATTAACACTGTACAGGAGGCGGTGACCAAAACCATTGCAAAGAAAAAGAAATGCGGGAAGCAAAGTGGTTGTCTAAGGAGGCTTTATGAGTATCTGAGAAAAGAAGAGATCCAAAAGGCAAAGGAGAAAGGAAAAGATATACCCAACTGAATGCAGAGTTCCAGAGAAGAGCAAGGAAATATAAGAAAGCCTTGCTAAGTGAACAATGCAAAGAAACAGAGGAAAACAATAGAATGGGAAAGACTAGAAATCTCTTCAAGAAAATTAGAGATATCAAGGGAACATTTCACAGAAGGATGGGCACAATAAAGGACAGAAATGGTAAGGACCTAAGAGATTAAGAAGAGGTGACAAGAATGCACAGAAGAACTGTACAAAAAAGGTCCTAGTGACCCAAATAACCATGATGATGTGGTCACTCACCTAGAGCCAGACATCCTGGACTGTGAAGTCAAGCAGGCCTTAAGAAGCACTACAACAAACAAAGCTAGTGGGGGTGATGGAATTCCAGCTGAGCTATTTCAAATCCTAAAAGATGATGCTATTAAAGTGCTGCACTCAATATGCCAGCAAATTTGGAAAACTCAGCAGCAGCCACAGGTCTTAAAAGATGAGTCTTCATTCCAATCCCTAAGGCAGGCAATGCCAAGAATGTTCAGACTACTTCACAATTGCACTAATTTTACATGTTAGCAAGGTAATGCTAAAAATCCTTCAAGCTAGGCTTCAACATTACATGAACTGTGAAATTCCAGATGTACAAGCTGGATTTAGAAAAGGCAGAAAAACCAGAGACCAAATTGCCAATGTTCACTGGATCATGGAAAAAGCCAGAGAATTCCAGAAAAACATTTACTTCTGCCTCACTGATTATGCTAAAGCCTTTGACTGTGTGGATCACAACAAATTGTGGAAAATTCTAAAAGAGATAGGATTACCAGACCACCTTACCTGTCTCCTGAGAAACTTGTATGCAAGTCAAGAAGCAACAGTTAGAAGTGGACACAGAACAGATTGGTTCAAACTTGGGAAAGGAGTATGACAAAGCTGTATATTGTCACCCTGCTTATTTAACTTCTATGCAGAGTACATCATGAGAAATGCTGGGCTGGATGAACCACAAGCTGGAATCAAGATTGCTGGGAGAATATCAACAACTTCAGATAAGCAGATGATACGACTCTAATGGCAGAAAATGAAGACAAACTAAAGAGCCTCTTGATGAAAGTGAAAGAGGAGAGTGAAAAAGCTGGCTTAAAGCTCAACATTCAGAAAACTAAGATCATGGCATCTGGTCCCATCACTTTATGACAAATAGAAGAGGAAAAAGTGGAAACAGTGACAGATTTTATTTTCTTGGGCTCTAGATTCACTGCAAATGGTGACTGCGGCCATGAAATTAAAAGACTCCTGCTCCTTGGAAGAAAAGATATCACAAACCTCAACTGCATATTAAAAAGCAGAGACATCACTTTGCCAACAAGATCCATATAGCCAAGGCTATGGTTTTTCTACTAGTCATACAGATGTTAGAATTGGAACATAAAGAAAGGCTAAGCACTAAAGAATTGATGTTTTTGAATTGTGGTGCTGGAGAAGACTCCTGAGAGACTCTGGGATAGCAAGGACAGCAAACCAGTCAATTGTAAAGGAAATCAACCCTGAACATTGTTGGAAGGACTGATGCTGAAGCTGAAGCTCCAATACTTTGGCCACCTGATGGAAAGAGTCAAATGACTGGAAAAGACCCTGAGTACAGGAGGAGAAGGGGCAACAGAGGATGAGCTGGCTCAATGGCATCACTGACTCAATGGACATGAATTTGAGCAAACTCCAGGATATAGCAAGGACAGGAAAGCTTGACACACTGTAGTTCATGGGGTTGCAAAAAGTCATACACAACTTGGAGAGTGAACAAAAAAAAATTTTTTTAATTCCCAACAAACAAAAGTCCAGGACTGAATGGCTTCATAGGTGAACTCTATCAAACCTTTAAAGAAGAGTTAACTCATCCTTCTCAAAGTGTTCCAAAAAACTGGAGACAAAGGAATCCTTTTGAATTTATTCTGTGATGACAGTATCACTTTGATATCAAAACTAGAAAGATACCAGAAAAAGAGAAAATTACAGGCCAATATAACTAAAGAACACAGATGCAAACATCCTCAACACAATCTTAGCAAACTGAAGCGAGCAATACAGCAAAAGAATCATTTACCATGATCAACTGGGACTTATCCCAAGAATGAAAGGATTTTTCAATATCCACATATCAATCAATATGATAGACCATATCAACAAATTGAAGAATAAAATCCATATGATCATCTTAATAGATACAGAAAAAAAACTTTTGACAAAATTCAACATCCATTTATGATAAAAAAAAAAAGTCTCAGGAAAGTAGGCATAGAGTGAACATATCTCAACATAATAAAGGCCAGGTATGATAAGCCCACAACTAACATCATAACCAGTAGTGAAAAGCTGAAAGCATTTCCTCTAAGATCAGGAACAAGACAAGGATCTCTGCTTTTATTCAACATAATTTTGGAAGTCCTAATGGCAACCCACTCCAGTATTCTTGCCTGTAGAATCCCATGGAGGAAGGAGCCTGGTAGGCTACAGTCCACGGGGTCGCAAAGAGTCGGACACGACTGAGCGACTTCATCTATCATCTGTGTCATCTAGCCATGACAATCAGACAAGAAAAAGAAATAAAAAGAATCCAAATTTGAAAGGAAGAAGCAAAACCGTCACTGTAGATAGCATGATATTATATACAAAGAAAATCCTAAGACACTCCAGAAAATACTAAAGCTCATCGATGAATTTGATAAAGTTGTGGGATAAAAAATTAATACACAGAAATATGTTGCATTTCAATATAACAAACAATCAGAAAGAGAAATTAAGGAAACAATCCCATTTACCATAGCATCAAAAAGAATCAAATAACTAGGGATAAAACTACATGAGGTGGTAAAAGACTCATACTCTGTAAACTATGATGCTCATGAAGGAAACTGAAGACAGCACAAACATATGGAAAGATATAGTGTGTTCATGGAATAGAAGACTTAATATTGCTAAAATGACCATATTACCCAAGGAAATCTACAGATTCAATGCAATCCCTATCAAACTACCAAGGGTATTTTTCACAGAAATAGAACAAATAATTTTAAAATGTATGGAAACACAAAAGACCCCAGATAGCCCAAATAACCTTGAGAAAGAACAGAACTGTAGGATTCACACTCTCTGATTTCAGACTATACTACAAAGCTACAGTAAGCAAATGAGTGTGGTACTGGCACAAACCAGACACACAGATCAATAGAGAGCCCAGAAAGAAACCTATGCACTTAAGGTCAATCAACAACAAAGGAGGTGAAAATATACAAGAAAGACAGTCTCTTCAATAAGTGGTGCTAAGAAAACTGGAAAGCTCCATGTAAAAGAATGAAATTAGAAATTTCTCTAACACCATATACTAAAATAAGCTCAAAATGAATTAAAAACTTAAATGCAAGGCTGGAAGTGATAAAACCCCTAGAATTAAACCTACGCACAACACTCTTTGACATAAATGGTAGCAATGTTTTTTGGATCTTGTCTCCTAGTCACTTGATCATGTCTGACTCTTTTTGCAGCTCCATGGACTGTAACCCACCAGGCTCCTCTGTTCGTAGATTTCTCAGGCAAGAATACTGGAGTGGATGGCCGTTTCCTTCTCCAGGGGATCTTCCTGACTCAGAGATCAAACCCAGGTTTCCTGCATTGCAGGAAGAATCTTTACCATCTGAGCAACCAGGAAAGCCAATAGCAAAGGAAATAAAAGCAAAAACAAGCAAATATGACCTAATTAAACTTGCAAGTTTTTGCACAGCAAAGGGAACCACTGACAAAATAAAAAGATAATCTGTTGAATGGGAGAAACTATTTGCAAATGATATGATTGATAAGGGGTTAATATTCAAAATACATAAACAGCTAATACAGGTAAATATCAAAAAAAATAATAATAATAATGACCAACCAACACAATTTAAATGGGTAGAAGACCTGAAAAGATATTTTTCCAAAGAAGACAGACAGTCAACAGGTACATGAAAAGGTGTTCAACATTGTTAATCATCAGTTCAGTTCAGTTCAGTTGCTCAGTCATGTCCGAATGTTGCGACCCCATGAATCGCAGCACACCAGGCCTCTCTGTCCATCACCATCTCCCGGACAGCACAAACATATGGAAAGATTATATACTCAAGATATATACTCAGACTCACATCCATCAAGTCCATGATGCCATCCAGTCATCTCATCCTCTGTCGTCCCCTTTTCCTCCTGCCCCCAATCCCTCCTAGCATCAGAGTCTTTTCCAATGAGTCAACTCCTCGCATAAGGTGGCCAAAGTACTGGAGCTTCAACTTTAGCATCATTTCTTCCAAAGAACACCCAGGGCTGATCTCCTTTAGAACGGACTGGTTGGATCTCCTTGCAGTCCAAGAGACTCTCAAGAGTCTTCTCCAACACCACAGTTCAAAAGCAAGGCTGTATATTGTCACCCTGCTTATTTAACTTATATGCAGAGTACATCATGAGAAACACTGGGCTGGAAGAAGCACAAGCTGGAATCAAGATTGCCGGGAGAAATACCAATCACCTCAGATATGCAGATGACACCACCCTTATGGCAGAAAGTGAAGAGGAACTAAAAAGCCTCTTGATGAAAGTGAAAGAGGAGAGTGAAAAAGTAGGCTTAAAGCTCAACATTCAGAAAATGAAGATCATGCCATCTGGTCCCATCACTTCATGGGAAATAAATGGGGAAACAGTGGAAACAGTGTCAGACTTTATTTTTGGGGGCTCCAAAATCACTTCAGATGGTGACTGCAGCCATGAAATTAAAAGATGCTTACTCCTTGGAAGAAAAGTTATGACCAACCTAGACAGCTTATTGAAAAGCAGAGACATTACTTTGCCAACAAAGGTCCGTCTAGTCAAGGCTATGGTTTTTCCAGTGGTCATGTATGGATGTGAGAGTTGGACTGTGAAGAAAGCTGAGCACCGAAAAGATTTTTCATCATCAGAGAAATGCAAATTAAAGTTACAACCAGATATCACCTTACACATGCCAGAATGGCTGTCATCATCTTCATAATAGCAACTGTTGGCAAGGATGTGGAGAAAAGGGAACTCTCATACACTGTTGGTGGGAATGTAAATTGGTACAGCCACCATGGAAAACAGTATGGAGATTCACAAAAAAACTGAAAATAGAACTACCATATGACCCAGCACTTCCACTACTGTGTATATATATGAAAAAATCAAAAACACTAATTCAAAAAGATACATACACCCCAAAGTTCACAGTAGCACAATTTACAATAGCCAAGACATGGAAGCAACCTAAGTCAATGGAGAATGTATAGTATGGTATATATGTATGTGTGTGTATGTATACATACATATGTATGTATACACACATATGTATATACACACGCACACATATATATACACACACATGTATACATATACATTGACATATATATACATGCTGCTGCTAAGTCACTTCAGTCGTGTCCAACTCTGTGCGACCCCATAGATGGCAGCCCACCAGGCTCCCTGGGATTCTCCAGGCAAGAACACTGGAGTGGGCTGCCATTTCCTTCTCCAATGCATGAAAGTGAAAAGTGAAAGTGAAGTCGCTCAGTTGTGTCTGACCCTCAGCGACCCCATGGACTGCATCCTTCCAGGCTTCTCCATCCATGGGATTTTCCAGGCAACAGTACTCGAGTGGGGTGCCATTGCAGATTCTTTACCACCTGAGTCACTAAGGAAGCCTATATATACATATGCATTGCATTATTTATGTGTGTGTGTGTGTGTGTGTGTGTGTGTGTATATATATAATGGAATACTACTCAGTATAAAAAGGAATGAAACTTTGCCATTTGCAACAACATGGGTGGATGTGGAGGGTATTATACTATGTAAAATAAGACAGAGAAAGGCAAATACAATATGATCTATTTTATATGTGGAATCTAAAAACTAAAACTAGAGAATATAATAGAAAAGAAACAGACTCACAGATACAAAAAACAAACTAAAGGTTAGTAATGGCGAGGAACAAGATAAGGGTAGAAGACTAAGAGGTACGGACTATTAGGTACAAAATAAAAAAGCTACAAGGATGTACTATACAACACAGGGGATATAACCAATATTTAATATTAACTATTAATAGAATATAACCTTTAAAAATTGTGAATCACTTAAATTGTGAATCACTATGCTGTATATCTGTAACTTATACAATATTGTACATCAACTATATACCTCAACTTAAAAAAAAAACAGAAAAAATATAACTATTCTTCTAATCTTTAAAGGAATTGAGGAAGGCATGTGCACTTAGGATAGTGCACTTCCTATAGTGAAAAAGCAAAATTCCTCTTAAGTCAAGCATTCCTTTCCAGGCATTAGGATGACAAATGTCAGGTATGTTGAATGTTGAAAAGTCCTTTGAACCATTACCTTAATTATACTTTTTAAGTTATTTATAATGACCAGAGGGAGAAGGGACTATAAAAGGTATTTTTGTATCTGTGATCTTTAATGGTGAACTTTAAATAACACTGTTGTAAACTGAAAAATTTCAGCTACTTCCCAAATCCCCAATAACTTCAAATAAAGTAAAAAGTATGGTAGTCAAGATAGAGGCTCAGAAATTATACTCCAGTAATAATAAAAAAGAAAACAGCAAAATTATTTAAAAAAATAATGTTGAGCATTAAAAAAGAGAGTGAAAGAGAGGTTCAGAGCAGCTGTATACCCAAAACATCAGAGTGTGAGCAGTATGTTCAGGACAGGAGGTCAAATTGACTCACTCTTTTCAATGTAGCTAATGAAGGGCCAACCTCAAAATGTTCAGAGTTCCAGGACTTTTCAGATAAACATTGGAAATGGTGAATATAATTCATTTCAGATAATGATTTACTGAAAAGTACAGATGTAGAGAGAAAATTTCATCATTTTAATCTATTTTAAATATGGTCTCCCTGAAATACAGCAGCCACAGTCTCAACTGTGAGCCAAGAGATGTGGGCTCCAATGCTGGCTCTGCCTTCACTAGCTGTGTGGCCTTGGCAAGTCCCTGTCTCACTGGGCTCAGCATCCTTATCTTTACAAATGAGAGGATGGGGAACCCAACTGGAGGACCCCACAAGTTCCTTCCGGCTTAAACAGCAAATGGAATAAATGAGGTGGTATCTTTTATTTATTTTTGGTATCTTTTATTTTTAAAGCAGATGATTACCTTTGAGAGCATACACTTTCAATAAAGCACTGGTTGAAAGCATTTTAGAAGGCATTTTGATAGCCACTCGCTGGAGGGAAAGACTGTAATTAACATCTGGAGTCAAGACAAAATTAAGTCACAAAGGAAGAGTATTTAAATATTTTCCTGAGCATAGAAATGAGACTTTTAGGATTATCATTTTTTACATTATAACTATTTCAAAATGTACATGATTAGAACCAATACAGAATTGTAAAGTAAAATAAAAAATAAATTTAAAAAATAAAAAATTTTTTAAAATTTTTAAAAATTAAAAAAAATAAAGGCCTTTAAAAAAAAATAAGCACAGCATAGTGTATATAAAATGTATTTCACAGAAATTAACTCAGAGATTGGGAAAACAAACTTATTGTTACCAAAGGGGAAACACAGTGGGAGGGATAAATTAGGAATTGGGGATTAATATACACACACTACTATATATAAAACAGATAACCAACAAGGACCTACTATATAGCACAGAGAACTCTACTCGATATTCTGTAATAACCTATATGACAGAGAGTCTGAAAAAGAATGTATGTATATGCATAACTGAACCACTTTGCTATATACCTGAAACTAGCACTGCACTGTAAATCAAGTAAATGCATTTTGCATGTAAATCTCAATTACAGAAAGCAAAGCCTTCTTACGAATTATTTTGAAGCATTCACATTACATTTTAATTCATAACAGCCAAAATTTCCAATGAATTTACATATATATATTTTTATAACATGAATATATGTGAATTATTGCAAATAAGCTAAATGAATTTCTAAGCATTGTACTATACATTTTTTAAACTAGTGAAAGTGAAAGTGGCTCAGTCATGTCTGACTCTGACTCTTTGTCTGACCCCATGGACTAAACAGCCAATGGGATTCTCCAGGCTAGAATACTGGAGTGGGTTGCCTTTCCCTTCTCCAGGGGATCTTCCCAACCCAGGGATCGAACCAAGGTCTCCTGCATTGCAGGCAGATTCTTTACCAGCTGAGCCACAAGGGAAGCACATATAATATAACTGTACTTCTATAATTCATCAGGACATTCTGCTTCAGAAAGTTTTGAAGCCCGGAGAAACCCTTTATGTCTCAGTTTCACATAGGAAGTGGGTATACAGAATACCATACTTCCCTAAATCTTTACAGAATAGTACATTCCACCAAAGGAGACTAGAAGTAGGGATTGAAAGTGCTTGTCAATGGTCTGACAGCTAATGGAAAGTGATTTCAAAACTGATGAAGTGGCATTTCCCTTGGGAACTTGTATGAATTTTACTGGCATGCTCCAAAATTTCCTGCTGACTCCTGGTTTATGAATCAAGTTTTTGTTTTCTGTTCCTGTGTTGGTACTGTTATTTGTCTTGTTTTATTTTTGTTTCAGTTTTCCCTCTCCCAGGAACTCTTATGAGTAAATGTGATGATTCATAGGCATATTTTGAAATTTCATCTTTCATATCAGTATCAGAAAATTAATCCCTGATTCAAACTATAACACAAATGCACAATCTTATTCTTGTCCTGGTGAAATCCCAGGTGGCTCAGTGGTAAAGAATTCACCTGCCAGTGCAGGAGATACACATCCCATCCCTGGGTAGGGAAGATCCCCTGCAGCGGGAAATGGCAACCATTCCAATATTCATGCCTGGGAAATCCACGGACAGAGGACCCCGGTGGGCTACAGGACATGCGGCTGGAGAGAGTCAGAAACGACTCAACCACCAGGTACACATGCAATAACATCAAACAGTTTAGAGATCTCTCTCAAATCCAGTCTCTATTCTCTCTGCATTCCTCAAGAGACATAAACTAAATTGCCAAATCTCTCCCTGAGAGTCGGTAAACAAGGAACAGAATGAAGTTACACCAAAAAGTGAGAGGGGGAAAAATAAATCAAAGAGAGATTCTATACACTAAGCACACATACACACACATACCTACACTCATGGATGCTTACCTATGCTTTGACCACGTCACATTTAGAAATGGAGAAGGAAATGGCAACCCACTCCAGTATTCTTGCCTGGAGAATCCCATGGACAGAGAACCCTGGCGGGCCATGGGTCCATGGGGTTGCAGAGAGTCGGACATGAATGAAGTGACTGAGCACGCACATTTAGAAAGTATTAGAAAAATTTATATACATGACATCTGTGTTAAGCATAGGATTAGTGTGGATAATTCTCATTCTGCAGTCGCCATTAGTAAATGACAATTGTATGTCTTCTACGCAGTCTTAAAAAGAATGGTCTTGGTCTTCTCTGAATGGAAGAAGCTGCTGACATGGGTGATCCGCTACTTCGGAGATGTTTCACTCTGGTTGCTCTTGGATCTTTAATGGTCATTTAATCAACCTTAAAGTACTTATTGAACTAGCTCTAACTAAACATTGTGATTTAAGTGCTGAAATTAATGAGATATTGCTCCAGGGAAATTGATGTTTTGCATGTTTCTAGGGCAACAGTTAATCTCTCCCAGCAGCAAGTCTGTTAGAAAATAAGGGGATGGGAATATTCAAACCCTTCTAAATGAAAGGAAACACTATATCTGAAGATTAAGGTCGATGGAGTGATGCAAACACACACTAATGATACAAAGCAGCATGATGTTTAAGTAATGACATACTCAGAAAAGCAGAAATCAAGAGAATTTCACTTGATTAAATAGTTTTTTGTTCGGGTAATTTTAGTTTGGCTTGGTTTTCTTACGTTACTTTCTGTGGTTTTTCAATACAGTTTAACTGCCGATCTGCCTAGATGTTTGGTTCCAGAAATCTGAAGTAACTGGGCAGCCCTTATAGCAACAGAGATGAAAGTAGGTGGAGAGCTGTAAAATAAGCGGGTGCAGAGAACAAAGGCAACTATTTGTTTTTCTTGTTTTTTAAGATCCTACTATTCTTCTTAGAACTACCTTTCCCCTCTATTATTTAATATCCATTATTGATAAACCTGGAAAATAGATATTCCTCTTCTGTAACAGAATATTCTCAATTATAGTAGTTTTTTCCTTTTAAAATGTGCAAAGGCTGGATCAGAGACTTTGAAACAAGAGTGCTCTTTTTGTACTTTTCCCTCTCATTCATGGTGAGCAGGGAGTTGGGAAGTGGAAGACAAGTAGTTTTGGTTTCAGATGTTTAACTGAGGGACGAAGGAAGATTTTCCACCTTCAAGAATCCTGTTACATCATGCAAATATGGGTAAGAAGGATCAAACTTTTATCAACTGACCCAATATTTCTCTAATTGATGTCTCTCAAGAATGAAGGAGAAATTCAAAAGGCTTTATAGAATAATGAAGGATGTTACTAAAGGAAATCTGGGAAGAAAATTAAAGGGGGACAAAATCATGTATGTAATCAATAACCTGCTAACCACCTGATTCGTAATCTCCCTAGATGAGTAGTTTGTTTAACTGTTTGTGTTAGACTGAGGAGAGGGTACAGTTCTAAGAACCTGACACTCTCAATTCAAGGAGAGAAGAAAAGCTTATTGAGCATTTAACACTTGTCCTTGTGTACACTACTTCAGTGTATCAGCTTAGCCCACCTTCTTTCCTTTTAAACAAGTTCATGTTGTACCATGATCTCTCCTCCAACCATCCGCCAAGCAGTAAGTTTCGTTTTTCTTCTTTTCCTACCAAAGTAGCTATAGACTGAAAATTGCTTTATTTTGTTTAATACAGTAATATGACAAACAGTTCCGTGAAGAATCAGAGTACTCTCAATATACATAGAAACAAAAATATAAGTGAATGGAAAATTCCCCACAGTGCGCTGTATGACTGGTTGACCTCCTCAAAATGTGTATTTGCTTGTTTCTCTTTTTCATAAATGGGCTATTTTAATACCTACTCACTAATGAGAGCTATCAATGTTTCCAACTGACAAACAGCCAATGCAGAAGGATTAAGAAAAACATGGATCATGATTTCCTTGTAGGTAAAAAGAAAAATTATCACCCATGCTGTGTTTAAAGGCAGTCTTTCTGCCAGTATCAAGTTCCTTGGAGAAGGGAGAGTTCCAGTGCTTTACAAAATAAAATTTTAAAAATCAATCTGTTCAACTTGTTTTTACCTTTTGAAGACCTTCTAAAGAAAAGTGTCATTTTTCTAAGTTTTCTCTGATACAATATATTTTTAGAACTACCTTTCCCTATTCTAGATTATCACCATTTTGCCTCTCCTGTGTCAGAGCAAACAAGAATAGATGAGAAAAGATTTAGCAAGTTAAAAATAAGAACTTTAAAAAAAAAAAAGACTCAGAAAGGTCTGTTTATGTATCCTTCTGTAAATCTATTTCTTGGCCATACCTTTTTTTTTAAATACTCAAGGACTGAACATGCTGGCTCCTACTGTGACCCAGAGTTAGCTGGGTATGTCCTTGGACACAGACATAAAAACTCATAAGCCGGGTTTGCTCCTGGCATGTTACGGGCTTCTAGAAAACGTGGATTGTCAGGGACAGTTCGGGTGAGATGGGGAGCTACATCTTTGGAGATTGGTTAGTAAGAAGGCATAGCATCCGTCCTAGTGCCTTTAGATTCATATTTTAGTGTAAGAAACAGGTAACTGTCAAAGTGAGTGAAGTCGCTCAGTCGTGTCCTACTCTTTGCGAGATACAATCACTGGTTTCCAAACTTCCGGCCTCATAGCCTTGGTTTTCTGGCAGTTTCCACATACTCAGACTGGAAATTGATCGAAGCAGCTTATTTTGACTTTCTTACTCACCGTTCACGTAAAAGCAGTGAGCAAACACACATGGAAGGGCTAAGTATGAAAATACTGGCTGGGACTCATAAGTTTTCTTCTTATGATCCTAGCAACTGTTTCTAAACGTCCTGAATTCATTCAACTGCTCAGGGGTTCACCTACATGTTGCGCCAGGGAAAAACAGGTGTAGGAACTTCATGAAGTGGAACTGATAGAGGATTATCAAAAAATAAAATGATGCAGTTGGAAAATAACAGATCCAGAGGGGGGTGTGTGTATATGTGTGTGTAGATCATTGGGCTCTGGCTCTTTTGCTTTGTGAGACCCATCAGAGTGGAAGGTGATTTCTGACAGCATTACTGCAGCTGAGCTGTCATGGCAGCAGCCCTCCAACCCCTGTGGCTGGGAACTCAGAGGCTTCTGAGACAGCTCACTCAGATGGGTTTTCAGTGGAATCCACGGCCAGATGGCTGGTGACTTCCTCCTCCTCCTCATCAACTGTGGATAAATTTCTGTTAATAAAGGTATTTCTGAAGATAGCCCCTTACATCAGGAGACTGTTGAGCTGAATAAACATCCCAGAATTTTATTTCTCCAAATGAATGATCTTACATGGCCACATGCAAAATCAGTGCTTCTTCCTCTCAGCGTTTTTGGAGCATGTTTTGGAATTGGTTTAGCCCTGGTTTCAGAGCCGACAAAGTGCTTCTTTACAGCTTTTGGTTCAGTCAGGCTCTTCTCAGGGAATAAAGACTGACAGCCCCGAAATGCCAGGAGGAAGCATTTCTTTCCACCCTTTCTTACTGCTCCACAGTCCCTGGTTAAGGAGGAGGCAAAATGAGCTCTTATTTGCCTTAGTACCTGCTGTGGTGTGTTTAAAATAAAAACAATCATTTCTTCAAAGTCATACATTTGGTGGCTCTTCAAGGACCGAAGAAATCCTTTCTCAGCTCTGAGCTGGAAATTGATTCATAGCTCAGTTCATGTTTAGTTGAAAATCTGATCTCAATTCTACCCAAGTGCTTATAGTTCACAGAACATCTGAAAACAGTGTAGAGTGAACTGTTTCTGTGGATTTTTGTTTGGTTTCCAGTTCTGCACTTAAAGCTCCAGTAGTGATGTGCTGGGAACTGCAACAGCCACTGGGCCCAGGGACGTGAGAGCATCCTGTCCCCAAGGATGAACGCACCACTGGTGTGGGAGTATGTGTACCACGTGGTTGCCTAGCCCCGCCCCCAATTGCTAGCAGGCCCCTGGTCTGGCGTGGAAAGATGGCAGTGAACATCAGACTGGGACTTCAGTGCCTTTGAACACCTGCCATTTGGAGCAGTGGGGCAGAAGCAGTTGGGCATTCAGGGAAAATCAGAAGATTCGGCTTGACTGATGTCAAGCTGACAATGCACTGACAATCTCGTTTTGGTGTTTTTTTTTTTTTTTTTAATGTTCCCACTCTCGCTAGTGGTGCTACAGAAAGCCCTTTCTGAAAGCCTCAGCCTGATCTCAATATCAGCCACTTAACCACGATATTAATTTTTTTTTCAGTTGCTGAATTTTGAAGATTTGGAATTACTCTGGGCTGGAAACTAGGCTCAACCACAACAGTCTGTTAATCAAACATTGCCCATCTTTCAGTAACTTGAGAGTTCTTTGGTGTTGAAAAGGTCCTCCTTTCCACCTACCCCTACACTGGTAGAGAAAAACAGATTAATCATATACCTTGTGGGTTTTTTTTTTTTTTTTCTATAGGAAATCAGGTCAGTGCTAGATTTCATAAAATTGTTTACAAGAGGTTTGATGAGAATTTAATAAGCCTATCTCACTTCTGATGGAATTGCCTGTGTCCAACACAGTTGCATTCTAAGTTTTTTTTGG
>NW_024080465.1:44509-58653 GCF_014754425.2 Oryx dammah
CATGCCTACTAGATAGGGTGCCCAGAATATGGCTGTCTTTTGGGAGAATGCCTGAACTACTTTACGTAACTTTGGATATTACAGTGTATAGTAATGAGCATCCTCCTTGAAACCCAGCAATATAGACAAAAAGAATATATAAATTTTAAAGCAGTAAAAGGAAAAGGAAAAATTAGTAAACTTGCTCAGTCTAGTAGAATGTAGTAGTGGGATGGAAAGTGAAGTGAAAGTCACTCAGTGGTGTCTGACTTTTTGCGACCCCATTGACTGTATAGTCCCTCGAATTCTCCAGGCTAGAATACTGGCATGGGTAGCTTTTCCCTTCTCCAGGGGATCTTCCCAACCCAGGGGTCAAACCCTGGTCTCCTGCATTGCTGGCAGATTCTCTACCAGCTGAGCTACAAGGGAAGCCCAAGAATACTGGAGTGGGTAGCCTATCCCTTTCTCCAGGGGATCTTCCTGACACAGGAATCATCAGGGTGTCCTGCATTGCAGGAGGATTCTTTACCAACTGAGCTATCAGGGAAGTGGGATGGAAAGAAAAGGGAGAGAAGTATCATACCTCAAAATTACAAAATAAGATATAGGAAGATTCCCAAAGTGTCACTTTTTAAATAGAATTAATTTTCCAGTTAAAAGACAGAGATAATCAAAGTCTATGAATTGGATTTTAGAAATCGTATTGTATTCTGTTTTAAAAGAGATACCTAAGACATAATGACACAGAAAAGTCTAAAGTAAAGAGAAAATAATGGTATCAGGCTATTACCAAGAAAAAAGGAACTTATTTGGCTGTGTTAACATTGGGAAAAAATGTATCTTCAGTTAGAATTCTTTTAAAATAAAGAACTATAAGATCTCGTGATATATATTTATATCACATGATATATATTTATATTGTGTGCTTAGTCGCTTAGTCACGTCTGACTCCTTGCGGCCCCATGGACTGTAGTCCACCAGGATCCTCTGTCCGTGGGGGTACTTCAGGCATGAATACTGAAATGAGTTGCCATGCTCTCCTCCATGGAATCTTCCCAAACCAGGGATCGAACCCAAGTCTCCTGCATTGCAGGTGGATTCTTACCATCTGAGCCACCAGGGAATCCTAGATCTATATATATATGATATAGATAGACCTAGTATATATTATACTTTTTATATGAAATCTATGTTTATATAATTCATCCGATCTTAAGCTTCTTTATTCAGAAAAAATTTTGCCCAGTATTAACATAGCTAATATTAATATAGTAATTATATTATTTATCAATGTATTAGTAAAATACTTATAGTAAAAAGTAGATATTTTAATATATGATACAATATTGATAATGCCATTAATAATATAACAATATTGGTACTATTAATATATTACTAAGATATTACTTAGATATATATATAATTCTAGCTAATATTTAAACATTTGTTTATATACAGACACACATATATATAAAATATTATACTTGTGTGAACCTAAGTATCCAATATAAAACACTAGAAAAAAGCAAGAGTGTACACAAAGAAAATAGAATGAAGGAAATGATCAAATTAAGAATGGAAATTAATTAATATGGAGCAATTCCACTTACAACATTGCTCTCCTACAAAAATGCTTAATGCCCAACCAAATCAAGCAGAGTGTGTATGTGTGTGTATGTATGTATAAATATATAAATATAATGTGAAAATACTAAGCATTGGTAAGGTATGGAACAACTGGAAGTTTCATATGCTGTTGCTAGGAATAGAAATTAGTTAAAAGTGTTTTAAAAATCTCTTAGCAAACTTTAATAAATTCCTAAATTGGAAAAATATATCCAAACCATAAAAAGTACCAATACTATGTTTAAGAACATTCTAGTAATTCTCAAAATCATTACTCAGACCATCTCAAACTTTCCTCACATTTTTCTGAATTGAAGTGTTCAGATGAGTACTTGCTAAAAAGACACAAATATGAACAAGGCATAGTCCTTGCCAAAAGAGACTCATGGATATTTTCAGGCGACAGACCTGAAATTACTAATAGAGAAAATCACGGAAGTACTAGAGGATTTACCAAATGATATGGTAAAAAATAGATTAGAAGTCAAATCGAATCTGGTTAAAGAGGTATAGAAAGTGCATGAAGAATAATTGCCAGAGGTAGCGATATTATGTAGGGCCTTGCAGGATAATATGAGTTTTCCTTTCAAATTAGCTTGGGAGAGATGTGGAGATAGAATTTTAGATCACATCCACAATATTAAATGTACAGAGATAAGAAACTGTATGTTGGAAGAGTATGTGTAGTAAGAGAAGAAACTAAGAAAGTATATTGGGGCCAAATTTCATAACATATATGTTACAAAAAGAAGTAAGATAGTTACTGTGACTTCCTAGTATATCAAATTACTTCAAATCTGTTGCTATTAGAAATGATACCTATTTGCAGAAGTACATCATATCACTACTTTAAATTTTATATGTACTATTAACTGCTTGAATATCACAAGAAACTCCTATGATTTTAATTTAAAAGATTTATGTCATTTTAATAAGATAATTTTGATGACATTTGAAATGTTATGTGCATTTTTTAAAAAAATGCCGTTACTTTGAGACTGTGTGTGTATACTCAGTTGTGTCTGATTCTTTGCAACCCCATGGACTGTAGCCTGCCCAGGCTTCTCTGTCCATGGAATTTTCCAGGCAAGAATACTGGAGCAGGTTGCCACTTCCTCCTCCAGGGAGTCTTCCTGACCCAGAGATCAAACCTGTGTCTCCCAATTCTCCTACATTGGCGGGTGGATTCTTTACCACTGCGCCACCTGGGAAGTAGCTGTTACTTTGAGAACTTCACTGAATAAGAGTGTTTCTCTTTCCTTTTTATAGGCAGTTAACTGCTTGTTGAAACAAGTAGCATGGGTTTTATAGTGAAAAAAAAATGTTCTGTCTTTCTCATCCCATCTTTAATATGTTTAGAAACATACAAAGGTCTGATATATTACTGACATACTTGATATCTTTAACTTTTAAAATGTAAATCATAAACTAGGATTATTTAGCTTATAGGCAACAGATATCCACTTCTACTTGGCTGAGCTGAAAGAGGAAATTTACAATGAGGATATTCAGATATGTTGAGTAAGCAAGGAGATTTGAAAACACCTTAGGAAGAGTGAACATGCCAGAGGATGAGATGGTTGGATGGCATCACCGATTCGATAGACATGAGATTGAGTGAGCTCTGGGAGTTGGTGATGGACAGGGAGGCCTGGCAGGCTGCAGTCCATGGGGTCGCAAAGAGTTGGACACGACTGAGCGACTGAACTGAACTGAACTAGGAAGAGTGAAAACCAGGGTGATTCTATGGATCTCAGAAGTGAGAGTTCTGTTGTTTCATGGCTCCAGCTGGCTCTCAAGAATCCAACTGACTGTTGGGTCAATCAGCTATGGTCATCATGACAGGACATAGAACAGAGCAATAGGGGCTTATTTCACAATCAGCATACATGGGTGAAAATATAAAATTTGGGAATGAGTCTTCCTCCAAATAGATGTTCCAAAGAATTAAAGCATTTTGTTTTATACATAAATGAATGAGTCTAAGGGAATACTCTTTTTTAAAAAATCTCACTGAACTTATGCATCCTTTTTATCCTAGCCCTTGGCTGTAAGAAAAAGGTACGCAAAAATAGAAGAGGCTGCATTCAACATTTTCTTTAAATATTGTTTGGGAAAATGTCTAAGATACTGTTTGTCAGAGGCAAAAGTTTCCAGAGAGCTATAGTTAGTGGCTATAAAAACATTATGAGAAGCATTGTATTAAATGTTACCCTTAGCTAATCTAGCTGAAGAAAAAAATGACAAAAGAGAAGCGTGTTTGAGACGACAAGGGGTATGATAAAAAGTCACTGCTCACAGTTTGGAGAAATCAAAAAGGCCCTGTTGAAGTCTGAATGCAACCTCTGTATTTGGCTGTCCTGCAACGTGCTAAGTCACCTCAGTCGTGTCCAACTCTTTGCAACCCCAGACTGTAGCCTGCCAGGCTCCTCTGTCCATGGGATTCTCCAGGCAAGAATACTGGAGTGGGCTGTCAACCCCTTCTTTAGGGTTCTTCCCAACCCAGGGATCGAATTCGAGTCTCTCATGTCTACCTGTGTTGGCAAGCAGGTTCTTTGCCACCAGCACCACCTGGAAGCCCTTGGTTGTACTAGCAGAGGAAAACAGACCTGAGTCACAGAGTGAGGTGTACACCTAGGGTGACCTGGCTGAAGCACTAGAGTAGGTACCAGCCCAAGAAAGGTTAAAAAGATCATGTTTCCTGAGGTGTCTGGGAAAGCTCAGAGGAGAGAACACTGTGCTTCCTAACACAGGCTAATATTTAGTTGCTAAATGATAACTGAGGGCTTATTATGTGCCAGATACCTCAGATTGGCTTGCTTTATTTCACTTAACATTCAAAATAGCTTAATGAGATAAGCACTGTTCTGTACTCCAGTTTACTGAAGTGGCCACACAGAAAGTCCAAGCTTTTGGACCATGTGATTTTATTTTGATACTCCGTATAAACAGATGTCAGCATAAAAAAAATTGAAGAGGAAAATCAGTCCCTTCATTGTTAAAAGTTTATCCTAAAATAAACTAAGGGATGACAGTTTCTCAGGCAGCACCCAACATTAGTGAAGCTCTAACTTTGTGCCATATTAAAGAAGTGTAAGCTTGACCAGGGTTATGAATTTGATTATTGTTTAAATGGCTGGCAATTTAGCAGATTATCTTTGCCAAACCCCTCAAAGCTTTTCTCAATTATAGAAAAAAAAAATGCCTTGCACGTTGACAAGTGAACATTTTTCATTTGTTGCTCATCCGAAACAGGGGATACAGCATTTCTATTTCTGTATGAGAGTCAGGCTTCCCAGGTGGCACTACTGGTTAAAGAACCCACCTGCCAACGCAGAAGACAACAAACATGGGTTTGATCCCTGGGTCGGGAAGATCCCCTGGAGGAGGGCGTGGCAATCCACTCCAGTATTCTTGCCTAGAGAATGCCATGGACAGAGGAGCCTGGTGGGCTATAGACCATGGGGTCATAGAGAGTGGGGCACACCTGAAGTGACTTAGCATGCATGCACGCAGAGTCAGCAAGGATATTCATCATTATTCTGAGCATGCATGATAAAACTGTTAATTATAAGGTTATAACCAAGTGAATGAACTTATGATATTTCTGTAATTTATATATTATAACAAATAAAATATGTAGTTAATGTAATTATTAGTTACACATTTAATGATAACAAGGGTAGTTAATACTTTGTAGAACTATGAATTCTCATATCACATGTATTTTTTTTTTCCTTTGGGCATTTTTTTGTCTCCTAACTTGTATTCTGATTATTTTAATATCTCTCCCTCTATATTTTAGGAACAACTAGCCAGGGACTATAATTTAATTATACTCTAGCATTTTCCCCAGTTATGTCAAGAATTAGGATTCTTTAACTTTTGTACCTCAAGCACACAAGTTTTACAGTACTTTGGGGAGAATTATTTTCCATGTCTGAGTTTCCTTATCACAGCAATACCTTCTATTGCTTATTTCTATTCTAGAACCTATAAATTGCTTCACAGTAGGGTTTTTGAAACTAGACATTGTATACCAACTTCCACAGTTTTTGCCAAATATATCATCTGTACTGTTACCTAATTAATATTTTCTTTAAATAAATTCAAGACTTTTATCTAAAATTTACTTGTGAAGGAACTATCTAACTATTGCAATGGGAAAACAGAATAAGGCAAGTGATTTGCAGTAGTCGTATAGATCTTTTATTAATAAACTATGTTTATATGATTTATGGGCTTCTCCAATGACTCGGCTTCCCTGGTGGCTCAGAGGTTAAAGTGTCTGCCCGCAATGCAGGAGACCGGGGTTCAATCCCTGGGTCGGGAAGATCCCCTGGAGAAGGAAAAGGCAACCCACTCCAGTACTCTTGCCTGGAGAATCCCATGGAAGGAGGAGCCTGGTAGGCTACAATCCATGGGATCGCAAAGAGTCGGACACGACTGAGTGACTTCACTTCAATGACTCAGTGGTAAAAAATCTGCCTACAGTGCGGGAGATGAAGGTTCCATCTCTGTTTCAGGAAGACCCCCGGGAGGAGGAAATGACAACCTCCTCCAATATTCTTGCCTGGGTAATCCCTTGGACTAAGGGGCCTAGCAGGCTACAGTCCATTGGCTCACAAAAGAATCAGACAAGACTGAGCGAAGCATGCACAAGCATGTAATTTATAGGTATAATCACCTATAGAATAATTATATAGATTAAAATAATACACTGAAAACAAAGCTTTGGCTTTCTTTTCTTACCAGCTCTCAACTGAAAGAGGGAGAGAGAGAGTAGCAGTTATTAGAGAAGCATTAAATACACCCTGGCACTAATCTCAGTCTTTACCGTTGATGCAATCAAGTTAATCAAAGGAAGTTTATAAAGGAGTGGGTTTCTTATGATGTAGTGATATGTTACTTCATGCAAGTTTTTAAATTTTTTATTTATTTTTAATTGGAGGATAATTGCTTTACCATATTGTGTTGCTTTCTGCCACATATCAACATGAATCAGCCATAGGTATACATACGTCTCCTCCCTCTTGAACTTCCCTCCCACCTCCCATCCGAGCCCACCCTTCCAGGTTGTCACAGAACACTGGATTTGAACTCGCTGAATCATGCAATAAATTTCCACTGGCTATCTAATTTTACATATGGTAATGTATATGTTAAATAAGCAGGGTGACAATATTCAGCCTTGACGTACTCCTTTTCCTATTTGGAACCAGTCTGTTGTTCCATGTGCAGTTCTAACTGTTGCTTCCTGACCTACATACAGGTTTCTCAAGAGGCAGGTTAGGTGGTCTGGTATTCCCATCTCTTTCAGAATTTTCCACAGTTGATTGTGATCCACACAGTCAAAGGCTTTGGCATAGGCAATAAAGCAGAAACAGATGTTTTTCTGGAACTCTCTTGCTTTTTTGATGATCCAACAGATGTTGGCTATTTGATCTCTGGTTCCTCTGCCTTTTCTAAAACCAGCTTGAACATCTGGAAGTTCACAGTTCATGTATTGCTGAAGCCTGGCTTGGAGAATTTTGAGCCTTACTTTATTAGTGTGTGAGATGAGTGCAATTGTGGGCTGGGCTGGAAGAAGCACAAGCTGGAATCAAGATTGCCAGGAGAAATCTCAATCACCTCAGATATGCAGATGATACCACCTTTATGGCAGACAGTGAAGAAGAACTAAAAAGCCTCTTGATGAAGGTGAAAGTGGAGAGTGAAAAAGTTGACTGAAAGCTCAGCATTCAGAAAATGAAGATCATGGCATCTGGTCCCATCACTTCATGGGAAATAGATGGGAGAACAGTGGAAACAGTGTCAGGCTTTATTTTGGGGGGCTCCAAAATCACTGCAGATGGTGATTGCAGCCATGAAATTAAAAGACGCTTACTCCTTGGAAGAAAAGTTATGACCAACTTAGATAGCATATTGAAAAGCAGAGACATTACTTTGCCAACACGGGTCCGTCTAGTCAAGGCTATGGTTTTTCCAGTGGTCATGCATGGATGTGAGAGTTGGACTGTGAAGAAAGCTGAGTGCCGAAGAACTGATGCTTTTGAACTGTGGTGTTGGAGAAGACTCTTGAGAGATCCAACCAGTCCAGTCCATTCTGAAGGAGATCAGCCCTAGGTGTTCTTTGGAAGGAATGATGCTAAAGCCGAAACTCCAGTACTTTGGCCACCTCATGCGAAAAGTTGACTCACTGGAAAAGACTCTGATGCTGGGAGGGATTGGGGGCAGGAGGAGAAGGGGATGACAGAGGATGAGATGGCTGGATGGCATCACGGACTCGATGGATGTGAGTCTGAGTGAACTCCGGGAGTTGGTGATGGACAGCGAGGCCTGGCGTGCTGCGATTCATGGGGTTGCATAGAGTCGGACATGACTGAGCAACTGAACTGAACTGAACTGAACTGAACTGAATGTATATGTTCAATACTACTCTCTCAATTCACCCTGCCCCACCACCATGTCCAAAAATCCCCATGAACATCTTGTTTCCAACCATGGTTTATTTTGGGAAACATGCCTTATGACATGGAACACAAACAATGTGAATCATACCTTAGCTCATATCCCCTCTCCTTAATTGCCTGATTTTTAACAACTTACTTAATTCCTCTAAACCTTGATTTCTTACTGAGGACAGGAATGATAGTATTTGCATTTCAAGATAACTTTGAGAGCATATGACGTAATATTCACAGTGTGTCTAGTCTTGTGCCTAGAGTTTACTGAAAAACGTGAACTCCTACTCCATGTCAACTATGGTCTTTTGGTGCCTCAGCATCTGGAAGACATGACAGAGGAGAGCTCTGCTTTCAGAGAACTTGATTCTAGTAAGGGCAGACCAACCACAAACAACTCAGGTCGTTCCAGGCAGTAGGTAAAGCTCTGAAGTAAATAAAACAAGGCAACGTGGAAGAAACTGACTGGTGTCCAATGAATGCTAATTTCCTTCTGGACTGTCACCTCTATATCATTCAGTGGCTCAGTCGTGTCTGACTCTTTGCCGACCCCATGGAAGTTTAATTACTGGAAGTTAAGATTTTGAAGAATCAGTTAGAAGAGTATCCAGTTGGAGACAGGATGCACAATTAGAAAATACTGAAAAGGCAGCAAATCTGCTCCCGGTGTCTTTCATCTCAGCCATTGTTGAATCTTGCTTTTCCTTCTCAAGTTACAATAACCTTTTTGATTTTTGTGATGGAAGGAAAGATCAAGCTGATTCTCAGAACCCACAAATGAGTCTCTTACCCTGCTCTACTTCTTCAGAGATTCAGCTAAGTTGGACTTGCAGTTATGTTTTCAGTGGAATTACCAGGCATAAAAGAAAATTGCTTCCTTATTATCATAACTGAAAAATGCCATTTCTTTATTCTTCCATTTTTGTAACATTACAGTTTATATCAGTGGGATTCATGTAAATTTTATTTTTTCTATGTCAATTCACAATAAGAGATTTTCAAAGTAATGCCACTGTTTTTTTTTTTCTTTTCTTTTCTGTCAGAACCCCTACCTCTAAACAAGTAAGTTCCATGCTGCTTGTCCATAATTTACTTTAGAAGCCTAATGATTCTATCCCGGAATAGTAATTATGAATGTTTAACAGACTAGATGACATAGTGGAAAAGGCTGTGATCTAGTTCTGAACCCAGTGTTTACTAGCTGTCCTTTAGCAAGTGAACTCTGAATATGACCAGTTATATATCTATAGGACATGAAATATAGAAATGCATATGTCTACTTTTTAAGCAGACTGAAGCAGCATACAAGAGCTCATGAAGCATGACTACGGTAAACCTCATTTTTTAGTGCTCATTTTATGCAGCCACTTGTGTTCATTTGGACAGATGTCATTTTAGGAGCTTTAATTATGATGTTGAATACCTCAGTTCTTCTCTAAACAAATCCATAGAGATGACCACTGAGATTCCAAACACAGGATGAAAGAGCAGTTCAGAGCCACCCTCACCCACATTCTTGAAATGTGTACCTCGTAGGTGGACTGCCTCAGTCTTCTTGAAAATTTACTTTTAGCAATAACAGTACAAATGATATACTGTCTGTAATAGTACTGATTCACTGATAAGTCTGTATTGAAATTTTGGGGTCAACCTACCTCACATAATCCATTTCTCTCTCCATTCTCTCTTCTACCAAACCTACCAGCCAGGAATGCCTCTGTCACACAAGGCTGCTTGGGGATTTGGCCTGTGTGGCTGTGTCATCCAGAAGCCCTCTGAAATCCAGACTAGTTCAGGGATTGCTGGTCTGTAGCAAATGGAAGACCCTTAAAAGACTAAAATTAAGCTTTATTTTACTTTGTGAAGTGAGGTGGAACTGAGTAGAGCTGACTGAGGAAAAGATTTCAGAAAACAGAGGCTGATCAGTAACAAGACACAGTGATGGTCAATTTTATATGTCAACTCGACTAGCCTGTGGTGTGCAGTAGTTTGGTAAGCACCAGTCTAGCTTCCAAAGAAGGAATTCAGCCTCAAGACTCCAATGTAGAAATCCTGCCTCAGTTGCTCACTTGCCTCACCAGCCTTCAGAATTTCGACTCAAGACTGGGGTGTTAAATCTTACATGAATTTCTAGCCTGTCAGCTTGCCCTCCAGATTTCTAACTTGTCAGCCATCATGAACATGTAAGCTAGTTTCTTATGATGAAGTGCTTGTGCATTCTCTCTCTCTCTGCCTGAAACAACAAAACAAACACATTTCAGTACAACAGAGTAAATATGGGGAAGAAGATAACAGTTTAAGATGTAAATTCACTCACTACTTAGTCCTTTCAAATGTAACCTACTTCTTGTTTTCCAACCTTTACTTCTTGCATCCCAACCAAGTGTCTGACTTGAAATTCTGCTGCAGGAAGCTTCTATGTTCAAGTTGCCAAGTTTCTAAATAAAAGTTGTTTTTTTTTTTCCTGCCAAATTCTAATCTTATCTCAAGGATAATACCCTCTGATCTTAAATTATAACCATTTACAGATCTCCTTAAAATCCATTTGTGTGCTTTGGAAAGAAAGCTAAAACTTGCTATCTGTAAAGAAATAATGGAGCTATAAGTCATGTTCATTCTGGGAGGCCCAAGACACCATTATTTAAGAAAATGAAAGAACACAGAAAGGAACTAGCATTTAGGAGACTAGAATAGAGTTGTTTGAAAAGATTAAGAGACATGATCACTATGGTTGTCATCTGTACATTTGCAGAGGAGCCAATCGGGAACAAGCTGACCCAATTATCTAGCAATTACTGTGCCAGGCCCTTTGGGTGCAGAAGCCTGGAATCTAATGAGAAAGACAAAGCTAAAACATACTAAGCATTCACATAAATATTTCTAGGTTCACAAAATCTTTTGTTCATATGCATGAATAAAATAATAAAGCAAAAATTATATTAAAAAAAGAGAATAAGTTGAGCTGCTTGTTGAAGTTGTAGGAGTGACCAGAGCAGGGCTTCACTGGTGTATCTTGGTTTCTTACTGCTTCAGCCCTGTTCCTGGTGGCTCCTGGAGGTGCTGTGGAACACCACCTGAGAGCCATTGAGAGGTCAAGATTTCCTATTTTCTCAGTTTCTAGAACCCATGGATTATATGTACACATTCACTTGAACACATTTGCTTGGAGGCAGAGAATCACCGGGGGAAAAAAAAACAACTCATGTGCCGGGAGCCAGCACTGGAGATCCCACCCATGACAAGGTCATGCAGGACTCGAGGGAATCCCTGGGCCATCCGACCCATGACAAGGTCACGCAAAAGAGTCCTGATGAGCAAGGCCTCAGGACTCGACGGACCCCCTGGACCTGCTCGAGCATCTACCCCCGAACTAGAATCTGTCTGTCTTACTATTTTATGTCTTTCACCAGCTCTTCTGACATTAGCAGGGGGCTGTCCCTGACCAAAAGAGTTAACTTAGGCCTTTAGTTAATAAATCTCCTGGGCATAAAAGGAGTGGTTCAAACCCTCTGTTAGCATTCTAGCTTACGTGGCAGATTTATCCAGACTCTTGCAACATTGTTGAGCCTATGCTTGCTGCCAGGTTCTCACATCCCTTATCCATTGTGTTCCTGGGAGTGCATATAGTTAAGATATAAAAATAATAAGCAGCAGCTTTAACATTAGCAACATTAGACTTTGAGTTAAGTTCTTTCTTTACTATAACCTGCTAAATCTTTGCTCCATAAAAATGTTAACTCTGTACTTTAAGGGTGACGCAGGCTAAGAATTTAAGAAAAAACACTTTAAGGGAAAATCATTGTTCTGGTGTTCTGGCTGACCAACCTTTATCAAAAGGAGGTCATGAAATATCAACAGGCCTCCGAAACAAAAGATGATGTACAGAGAATAAGACTCTTACAAGAAGGAACCTGATATTGATAAAAATTATTACTGATAAAATGTTGAGTTGACTCTGCATTTTTCACCTTGCTGTATGTATAACTCAGGGTATAAAAGCCCCCCCCCAAAAAAAATAAAGTAAATGGGCCTCGCTCACTGAACAAGCCTGGTCACCCCGTGTTGTCTCTTTATCTCTTTATCTATCTTTCTTCATTCGCTGATGTCGTCCATCCTGAGGATATCCCTGGACTCTGCTGAGGCTGGACCTCGGCACTCATGTATATATAAAGAAATATTTCAATTTCATAAAATTTTTTAAAAATAAAAAAAAAACATGTGCCTTAAGACTACATTTCACAAAAATTATGTGAAAATGATTACAAGGCTGTAGAAATTCAGAAGAGGAAATGCCAGTCTGACTAAACAAATCAAGACAGACTTCACTGGGAAGCTGACACTCTGTATGCTGGATCTGGACAGGAGAAGAGGACAAGAAGGGAACCACAGAGGAGTGGCGACAGCGAGAACACCAGTGCTGGAGCTGGAATGACGGAACTTGATGTTCGGAGACTGACCATGCAGAACAAAGAGCCTGCACAATGAATACTAGTTGAAACACATCTGGAAAGATTGAGACCCTGAAGTACTGGCTTACCTCTAAACATCCAGCATTTATAACTTTACCCAATACATAGTGGATGTTTAAAATTATATGTAAAATGAGGAAATTTTATTTGACTCAGGAGGTAATGGGAGAGCAACATCTTTCTAAATTAGACAAGTACATTGTGCTATTTCCTCTTATAGGTCTCATATTTAAACTATGTATTATTAATGTTCTTCTGTGTATTCTTGCCACCTCTTCTTAATATCTTCTGCTTCTGTTAGGTCCATACCATTTCTGTCCTTTATTACGCCCATCTTTCCAGGAAATGCTCCCTTGGTATCTCTAATTTTCTTGAAGAGAGCTCTAGTCTTTCCCATTCTATTGTTTTCCTCTATTTCTTTGCATTGATACACAAAATACACAGAAGAACGATACAACAAGGTCTTCATGACCCAGATAAACACGATGGTGTGATCACCCATCTAGAGCCAGACATCCTGGAATGCAAAGTCAAGTGGGCCCTAGGAAGCATCACTATGAACAAAGCTTCTGGAGGTGATGATATTCCAGTTGAGCTATTTCAAATCCTAAATGATGACGCTGTGAAAGTGCTACACTCAATATGACAGCAAATTTGGAAAACTCAGCAGTGGCCACAGAACTGGAAAATATCCATTTTCATTCCAATCCCAAAGAAAGGCAATGCCAAAGAATGTTCAAACTGTTGGACAATTGCACTCATCCCACACAGCTGCAAAGTAATACTCAAAATTCTCCAAGCCAGGTTTCTACAGTATGTAAACCATGAACTTCCAGATGTTCAAACTGGATTTAGAAAAGGCAGAGGAACCAGACATTAAATTGCTCACATCTGTTGGATCATCAAAAAAGCAAGAGAGTTCCAGAAAACATCTGCTTTATTGACTATGCCAAAGTCTTTGACTATGTGGACCACACAAAACTGTGGAAAATTCTTAAAGAGATGGGAATAGCAGACCACCTGACTAGCCTCTTGAGAAATCTGTATGCAGGTCAAGAAGCAACAGTTAGAACTGGACATGGAACAACAGACTGGTTCCAAATTGGAAAAGGACTATGTTAAGGCTGTATATTGTCACCCTGTTCATTTAACTTATATGCAGAGTACATCATGAGAAATGCCAAGCTGGATGAAGTACAAGCTGGAATCAAGATTGCAGGGAGAAACACCAATAACCTCAGATATACAAATGACACCACCCTTATGGCAGAAAGCGAAGAACTAAAGAGCCTCTTGATGAAAGTGAAAGAGGAGAGTGAAAATTTGGCTTACAGATCAAGATACAGAAAACTAAGATCGTGGCATCCGGTCCCATCACTTCATGGCAAATAGATAGGAAAACAATGGAAACAGTGACAGACTTTATTTTGGGGGGCTCCAAAATCACTGCAGATGGTGATGGCAGCCATTAAATTAAAAGACCCTTGCCCCTTGGAAGAAAATCTATGACCAACCTTGATGACATATTAAAAAGCAGAGACATTACTTTGCCAACAAAAGTCTGTCTAGTCAAGGCTATGGTTTTTCCAGTGGTCATGTATGGATG
>NW_024080465.1:58753-60801 GCF_014754425.2 Oryx dammah
GCCTGGCGTGCTGCGATTCATGGGGTCACAAAGAGTCGGACACGACTGAGCGACTGAACTGAACTGATCTGATACAGTGGAAGTGACCGATAGATTCAAGGGATTAGGTATGTTAGACAGAGGGCCTGAAGAACTATGCACAGAGGTTCATGACATTGTACAGGAGGCAGAGAACAAGAACATGCCCAAGGAAAAGAAATGCAAAAAGGAAAATGGTTGTCTGAGGAGGCCTTACAAATAGCTGTGAAAAGAAGAGAAGCGAAAGGCAAAGGAGAAAAGGAAAGATATACCCATTTAAATACAGCGTTCCAAAGAATAGCAAGGGAAGATTAGAAAGCCTTCCTCAGTGATTGGTGCAGAGAAATAGAGGGAAACAAGAGAAAGGGAAAGACTAGAGATCTCTTCAAGAAAATTAGAGGTACCAAGGGAAAATTTCATGCAAAGATGGGCTCAATAAAGAATAGAAATGGTATAGACCTAACAGAAGCAGAAGATATTAAGAAGAGGTGGCAAGATTACACAGAAGAAGTATACTGAAAAGATCTTCATGACCCATATAATCCTAATGGTGTGATCACTCACCTAGAGCCAGACATCCTGGAATGCAAAATCAAATGGGTCTTAGGAAGCATCACTGCGAACAAAGCTAGTGGAGGTGATAGAATTCCAGTTGAGCTATTTCAAATCCTAAAAGATGATGCTGTGAAAGTGTTGCACTCAATATGCCAGTAAGTTTGGAAAACTCAGCAGTGGCCACAGGACTGGGATAGGTCAGTTTTCATTCCAATCCCAAAGAAAGGCAATGCCAAAGAATGTTCAAACTACTGCAAAATTGGACTCATTACACACATTAACAAAGTAATACTCAAAATTCTCCAAGCCAGGCTTCAATTGTACATGAGCCATGAACTTCCAGATGTTCAAGCTGGATTTAGAAAGGCAGAGGAACCAGAGATCAAATTGCTGACATCTGTTGGATCATCCAAAGAGCAAGAAAGTTTCAGAAAAACATCTACTTCTGCTTTATTTACTATGCAGACTGTGTGGACCACATCAAACTGGAAAATTCTTAAAGAGATGGGAATACCAGACCACCTGACCTGCCTCTTGAGAAATCTGTATGCAGGTCAGGAAGCAACAGTCAGAACTGGCCATGGAACAACAGACTGGTTGCAAATCAGGAGAGCAGTACATTAAGGCTGTATATTGTCATCCTGCTTATTTAACTTCCATGCACAGTACATCATGCAAAATACCAGGCTGGATGAAGCACAAGCTGGAATCAAGTTTGCCGGGAGAAATATCAACAACCTCAGATACACAGATGACAGCACCCTTATGGCAGAAGGTGAAGAAGAACTAAAGAGCCTCTTGATGAAAGTGAAAGAGGAGAGTGAACAAGTTGGCTTAAAGCTAAGTGTTCAGAAAGGTAAGGTCATGGCATCTGGTCCTATCACTTCATGGCAAATAGATGGGGAAACAGTGGGAACAATGACAGACTTTATTTTGGGGGGCTCCAAAATCACAGCAGATGGTGACTGCAGCCATGAAATTAAAAGTCACTTGTTCCTTGGAAGAAAAGTTATGACAGCATATTAAAAAGCAGAGACATTAGTTTGCCAACAAAGGTCTGTTTAGTCAAAGCTATGGTTTTTCCAGTAGTCATGTATGGATGTGAGAGTTGGTCTATAAAGAGCTGAGTGCCAAAGAAGTGATGCTTTTGAACTGTGGTGTTGGAGAAGACTCTTGAGAGTCCTTTGGACTGCAAGGAGATGAATCAATCTTAAAGGAATTCAGTCCTGAATATTCTTTGGAAGGACTGATGTGGAAGCTGAAAGTCCAATACTTTGGCCACATGATACAAAGAACTGACTCACTTGAAAAGACCCTGATCCTGGGAAAGCCTGAAGGCGGGAGGAGAAGGGGACAACAGAGGATGAGATGGTTGGATGATATCTCTGACTTGATGGACATGAGTTTAAGCAAGCTCTGGGAGTTAGTGACGGACAGGGAAGCCTGGTGTGCTTTAGTCCATGGCGTTGCAAAGA
>NW_024080465.1:61301-78620 GCF_014754425.2 Oryx dammah
GGAAATAGTCACACAAGTCCAAGAAACCCAGAGAGTCCCAAACAGGATAAACCCAAGGCAAAACACCCCAAGACACATACTCATCAAATTAATGAAGATCAAACATAAAGAACAAATAGTAAAAGCAGCAAGGGAAAAACCACAAATAACACACAGGGGGATTCCCATAAGGATAACAGCTGATCTTTCAATAGAAATTCTTGAGGCCAGAAGGAATGGCAAGACATACTAAAAGTGATGAAAGAGCAAAACCTACAACCCAGATTACTGTACGCAGTGAGGGTCTCATTCAAATATGAAGAATAAATCAAAATCTTTACAGACAAGAAAAGCTGAGAGAATTCAGCACCACCAAACCAACAAATGCTAAAGGATCTTCTCTAGGCAGGAAACACAGAAAGGGTATATAAACTCGAACCCCAAACAACAAAGTAAATGGCAACGGGGTCATATTTATCAAGAATTACCTTAAACGTAAATGGGTTGAATGTCCCAACCAAAAGACAAAGACTGGCTGAATGGATACAAAAACAAGCCCCCTATATATGCTGTCTACAAGAGACCCACCTCAAAACAAGGGACACATACAGACTGAAAGTGAAGGGCTGGAAAAAGATATTCCATGCAAACAGAGACCGAAATAAAGCAGGAGTGGCAATACTCATATCAGTTAAAATAGACTTTGAAATAAAGGCCGTGAAAAGAGACAAAGAAGGACACTACATACTGATCAAAGGATCAATCCAAGAAGACTTAACAATTAAAAATATAACAAGGATGAAAGGGGAAATTAACAGTAACAATAATAGTGGAAGATTTTAATACCCAATCACACCTATGGATAGAGCAACTAAACAGAAAATTAACAAGGAAACACACACTTTAAATGATACAATGGACCAATTAGACCTAATTGATATCTATAGGACATTTCAAGCCCCAAACAATGAATTTCACCTTTTTCTCAAGTGCACACGGAACCTTCTCCAGGATGAATCACGTCCTGGGCCATAAATCTAGCCTTGGTAAATTCAAAACAATTGAAATCATTCCAAGCATCTTTTCTGACCACAACGCAGTAAGATTAGATGTCAATTACAGGAAAAAAAAAAAAAAACTATTAAAAATTCTAACATATGGAGGCTGAACAACATGCTTCTGAATAACCAACAAATCACAGAAGAAATCAAAATATGCATAGAAATGAATGAAAATGAAAACATCACAACCTAAAATGTATGGGACAGTGTAAAAGCAGTTCTAAGGGGAAGGTTCATAGCAATACATGCTTACCTCAAGAAACAAGAAAAACGTCAAACAAATAACCCAACTCTACACCTAAAGCAACTAGAAAAGGAAGAAATGAAGAACCCCAGGGTTAGTAGAAGGAAAGAAATCTTAAAAATTAGGGCAGAAAAGAAACAAAAGGGACCATAGAAAAAAATCAACAAAGCAAAAAGCTGGTTCATTGAGAGGATAAATAAAATTGACAAACCATTAGCCAGGCTCATCAAGAAACAAAGGGAGAAGAATCAAATCAACAAAATTAGAAATGAAAACGGAGAAATCCCATCGGACAACACAGAAATACAAAGGATCACAAGAGACTACTATCAGCAACTATATGCCAATAAAACGGACAACTTGCAAGAAATGGACAAATTCTTAGAAAAGTATAACTTTCCAAAACTGAACAGGAAGAAATAGAAAATCTTAAGAGACCCATCACAAGCATGGAAATTAAAACTGTAATCAGAAATCTTCCAGCAAACAAAAGCCCAGGACCAGATGGCTTCACAGCCGAATTCTACCAAAGATTTAGAGAAGAGCTCACACCTATCCTATGCAAACTCTTCCAGAAAATTGCAGAGGAAGATAAACTTCCAAATTCATTCTATGAGGCTACCATCACCCTAATACCAAAACCAGACAAGGATGTCACAAACAAAGGAAACTACAGGCTAATATCACCAATGAACATAGATGCAAAAATCCTTAACAAAATTCTAGCAAACAGAATCCAACAACATATTAAAAAGATCATACATCATGACCAAATGGGCTTTATCCCAGGGATACAGGATTCTTCAATATCTACATATCAATCAATGTAATATACCACATTAACAAACTGAAAAATAAAAACCATATGATTATCTCAATAGATGCAGAGAAAGCCTTTGACAAAATTCAAAAACCAATTATGATAAAAACCCTCCAGAAAGCAGGAATAGAAGGAACATACCTGAACATAATAAAAGCTATATGTGACAAACCCACAGTAAACAATATCCTCAATGGTGAAAAATTGAAAGCATTTCCCCTAAAGTCAGGAACAAGGCAAGTGTGCCCACTCTCACCAGTACTATTCAACATAGTTTTGGAAGTTTTGGCCACAGCAATCAGAGCAGAAAAAGAAATAAAAGCAATACAGATTGGAAAAGAAGTAACTCTCACTGTTTGCAGAATACATGATCCTCTATATAGAAAACCATAAAGACTCCACCAGAAAATTACTAGAGCTAATCAATGAATATAGTAAAGTTGCAGGATATAAAACTAACACGCAGAAATCCCTTGCATTCCTATACACTAACACTGAGAAAACAGAGAAATTAAGGAAGCAATTCCATTCATCATTGCAACGAAAAGAATAAAATACTTAGGAATATATCTACCCGCTTCCCTGGTGGCTCAGAGGTTGAAGCGTCTGCCTGCAATGCAGGAGACCTGGGTTCGATCCCTGGGTTGGGACGATCCCCTGGAGAGGGAAACAGCAACCCACTCCAGTATTCTTGCCTGGAGAATCTCATGGACAGAGGAGCCTGGTGGACTACAGTCCATGTGGTTGCAGAGTCAGACACGAGAGACTTCACTTTCACTTTCAAAGAAACAAAAGACTTTTATATCTAGAAAACTATAAAACACTGATGAAAGAAATCAAGGAGGACACAAATAGATGGAGAAATATCATGTTCATAGATTGGAAGAATCAATATAGTGAAAATGAGTATACTACCCAAAGCAATCTACAGATTCAATGCAATCCCTATCAAGCTGCTGCTGCTGCTGCTAAGTTACTCCAGTCGAGTCCGACTCCGTGCGACCCCATAGACGGCAGCCCACCAGGCTCCCCCATCCCTGGGATTCTCCCTATCAAGCTACCAACGGTATTTTTCACAGAACTAGAACAAATAATTTCACAATTTGTATGGACATACAAAAAAACCTTGAATAGCCACAGTATTCTTGGGAAAGAAGACTCAAACTGGAGGAATCAACCTACCTGACTTCAGGCTCTACTACAAAGCCACAGTCATCAAGACAGTATGGTACTGGCACAAAGACAGAAATATCAATCAATAAAACAAAATAGAAAGCCCAGAGATAAATCCACACACCTATGGACACCTTATCTTTGACAAAGCAGGAAGAAATATACAATGGAGAAAAGACAATCTCTTTAAAAAGGTGGTGCTAGGAAAATTGGCCAACCAATGAATGAATGAAAGAATGAAACTAGAAAACTTTCTAACCATACACAAAAATAAGCTCAAAATGGATTAAATATCTAAGTGTAAGATCAGAAACTATAAAACTCCTAGAGGAAATCATAAGCAAAACAGTCTCTGATATAAATCATAGCAGGATTGTCTATGACCCACCTCCCAGAGTAATGGAAATAAAAGCAAAAATAAACAAATGGGACCTAGTTAAACTTAAAAGCTTTTGCACAATGAAGGAAACTATAAGCAAGGTGAAAAGACAGCCTTCAGAATAGGAGAAAATAATAGCAAACGAAGCAGCGGACAAAGAATTAATCTCAAAAATTGACAAGCAACTCCTGCAGCTCAATTCCAGAAAAATAAACCACCCGATCAAAAAATGGGCCAAAGAATTAAGCAGACATTTCTCTAAAGAAGACATACAGATGGCTAACAAACACATGAAAAGATGCTCAACATCACTCATTATCAGAGAAATGCAAATCAAAACCACAATGAGGTACCATCTTACACCGGTCAGAATGGCTGATATCAAAAAGTCTACAAACAATAAATGCTGGAGAGGGTGTGGAGAAAAGGGAACCCTGTTACACTGTTGGTGGGAATGCAAACTAGTACAGCCACTATGGAGAACAGTGTGGAGATTCCTTAAAAAACTGGAAATAGAACTGCCATATGATCCAGCAATCCCACTGCGGGGCATACACACCGTGGGATTGCTGGTGGGATGATTTGAGAGAATAACATTGAAAGATGAATATTATCATATGTGAAACAGATTGCCAGTTCAGGTTTGATGCATGATACAGGGTGCTCAGGGATGGTGCACTAGGATGACCCAGAGAGATGGGATGGGGAGGGAGGTGGGAGGGGGGCTCAGGACAGAGAACACATGTACACCTGTGGTGGATTCATATCAATGTATGGCAAAACCAATACAATATTGTAAAGTAATTAGCCTCCAATTAAAATAAATAAATTTTTAAAAAAAGAAAAAAAGATTGCCAGGAGAAATATCAATAACCTCAGATATGCAGATGACACCATCCTTATGGCAGAAAGTGAAGAAGAACTAAAGAGCCTCTTGATGAAAGTGAAAGAGGAAAGTGAAAAAGTTAGCTTAAAACTCAACATTCAGAAAGCTAAGATCATGGCATCTAGTTCCATTACTTCACGGCAAATAGATGGGGAAACAGTGACAGACTTTATGTTTTGGGTGCCCAAATCACTGCAGATGGTGACTGCAGCCATGAAATTAAAAGATGCTTGCTCCTTGAAAGAAAAGTTATGAGCAACCTAGACAGCATACTGAAAAGCAGAGACATTACTTTGCCAACAAAGGTCCATCTAATCAAAGATGATGTTTCCAGTAGTCATGAATGTATGTGAGAATTGGACTATAAAGAAAGCCGCTGCTGCTAAGTCACGTCAGTCATGTCCAACTCTGTGCGACCCCACAGACGGCAGCCCACCAGGCTCCTGTCCCTGGGATTCTCCAGGCAAGAATACTAGATTGGGTTGCCATTTCCTTCTCCAGTGTATGAAAGTGAAAAGTGAAAGTGAAGTCGCTCAGTCGTGTCTGACTCTTCGTGATTCCAAGGACTGTAGCCTACCAGGCTCCTCCGTCCATGGGATTTCCCAGGCAAGAGTACTGGAGTGGGTTGCCATTGCCTTCTCCGATAAAGAAAGCTGAGCACCAAAGAGTTGATGCTTTTGAACTGTGCTGTTGGAGAAGACTCCTCAGAGTCCCTTGGACAGCAAGGAGAACCAACCTGTCCATTATAAAGGAAATCATTCCTGAATCTTCATTGGAAGGACTGTTGCTGAAGATGCAACGTCAATATTTTGGCCACATGATGCAAAGAACTATCTCATTTGAAAAGACCCTGATCCTGGCAAAGATCGAAGGCAGGATGAGAAGGGGCGACAGAGGATGAGATGGTTGGATGGCATCACCGACTCGATGGACATAGGTTTGAGTAAACTCTGGGCATTGGTCATGGACAGGGAGGCCGGGCGTGTTGCAGTCCATGGGGTGGCAAAGAGTCGGCCGTGACTGAGTGACTGAGCTGAACTGAACTGAACAATGTTGTTTAGTTTTTATTGCTATTTTTGTCTTCTGCGAAAGTTTATTTTCTTTTTTTAATGCTTTATTTTATATTGGAATATAACTGGTTAGTAATGTGGTGGTGGCTTCTGGTGTACAGCAAAATGATTCAATTATACATATATCTATTTTTTTTTTCAAATTCTTTTCCTATTTAGGTTCTTACAGAGTATTCAGCATAGTTCCCTGTGGTATAGAATAGGTCCTTGTTGGTTTTCCATTTAAATAGAGCAGTGTGTACATGTCAATCCAAAATATACCCAATTGATGTATGTCTTTTATCATAGGTCACTTTAAACCAGCATGGGAAGTAATCAGAATGAACATTTTACTAATGATAACATTAATTAGTATTAGTAAAGTATTCAGTAGGCACAATACCAGACATTTGAACACAAGTGTCTTAAGATTTCTCTTCTCTTGAAAATCAAAAGCATAGGAAAATATTGAGTAAAATAGTCTTCCCCCAAAAAGAACTAGCCCAGTTTACTGACAGGAAAAACAGGAATGTTGATAACTGAATTATATTGCAAGACTCTAAGTTAACTAGTTAAAACCAAATATTAGATTTTCTATAAATAGATATTTGACCAAGGTGCTTGCTAATCTACCTTCTATGCTTATAGTGTATATGCAGGAGCATTTGGACTTTCATAATTACAAAATACACTGAGAGAAAATTAATATTGCTAGCAAATAGCAAATGGTTTAGTTACTATTTTTTTGAAACATATTTTCTTCAATAAATATACTAACGTTAAAAAAAGAGAGAGAGAGTTCAAGTCTAACCAGAATGACCAAGGACACTTCAGCCTAAGCCCAGAATAGATTCTGGGTTTTATCTAAACCACACAGTCATCTAAGCACCTCCTGTGAGTGGCACAAGATACTGGACAAAACCTTGGGATGGGGAACGTGTGTTTCCAGGCCATAAGAAGCTCGTGTTTTAATAAGATACATAGGTGTGCGTGTGTGTGTGTGTGTATGTATGCATGTATGTGTCTTTAAGTTTTTCAGTCGTGCCCGACTCTTTGTGATCCCATGGACTGTAGGCTGCCAGGCTCCTCTGTCAGTGGGATTCTCTAGGCAAGAATATTGGTGTGGCTGATAGTCATTCCCTTTGCCATGGGATCTTCCTGACCCAGGGATTGAACTCAGGTCTCCTGTGTTGCAGGCAGATGCTTTACCATCTAGGCCACCAGCAAAGCCCACACAGATGTGTGAATACGTAATTATATGTAGGAAGTGCTATGCTGTCTACCTAGAGGAATTTAATATAAAAAAAAAGCCTTCCTAGAAGTGAATTGGGTCTTGATTTCAGACCTCTGGGGCTTCACTGGGCCTGATTCTGGGTGGAATTGGTGCCTGCCTATACTGCCCTCCAGCGCCACATGGAGAACTGTCTGAACGTCAAGAGTTTGTTTTCAGGAGTAGAGACAAGAGCCAAGAGAAGCCACTGGCAGGAAGGGAAGGGGCTCACCTTTCCCTCGCTGATTCCTGGCTTGGTTCGTGGCTGAGTGCCTGGGTTTCAGAATCAACTGTTCTTTGATCTCTTGGGGCCCCCTCCAGGAAGGCCTCCTGGAGGGCAGAAGCAGAAGTGGAGCCCTCCAGTCCCTGCTGCAGCAGCCCAGTAGCTGGCACATCTCTCATTTTAATTCCATAGGGATGTTCATGACCCATATGGAGAAAAATCTAAATATAGATTCAGACCGATGGTGATAGGTGTGATCAAACCCACCTTACCGTAAGCAGTCACACTGGTGTGACTGCTGACCTTCAGGGGCTTCTGGATAGAGAAGGCTGTGACTCCCGAGTAAGCACAACGTGCACTCTCAAGGGGACGTGCTGCAAAAAGCAGGTGCCCAAGCAGAAGAGTTTAAAACATAACAAGAAAAATGTGTTTAGACACCTTGCTTGGCTTGGAAGGTATATATTCATCAGTGAATTGCACAGTATTGACTTTCATCATGTTTCCATCTGAGAATATTTGTGGCCTTCTAGTTTCTGCCTTGACACACTACACCTGTACATCTTAGGCAAAGTGCTAGCCTTCACATTCCTCCTTTGAAACACTGACCCTCACACATAGACTCATAAGGATCAAAGTAAATATATGAATAAGCATTGGTGCTTAATATTTTTAAAATAATCAGACTATGTATGTTAAGAATGGCTCTGATCAGTGTTCTGCCCCACGTGTCAGTTTAACAGATTTTCCATTTCCTTTTGTCAGTTCAGTAGGCAGAGTGCAGTGGGGTAGTTTGCCTTAATGTTTCCCTCCCACTGCTGCTTCCCTCTAAGGGGTTTCCTACGAGGCAGTGATCAGAGACAAGCCTGCACGGCTGAGAAAACCCAGAAGTAAAGTGCAAAACAGTGTTTACATGGTGGAAAACCACACCAGAAATCATCGGGAGGTGCCTGCCAAGTGATTTGTTTTGCTCTTTCATGCTATAGATTGCTTCCTTTCCAAAGAATTCTCTAAGACCCAGTGCTGTCCTGTGGATTCCATCTTTCAAGAATTGCACGAAAGCTCCTTTTCTTTAGTTTCTGATTTATTAAATGCAACTGGAGGAGTTCTTGCTTTTGCTTTACATCTGGCATAAACACAATGTCAGTGCTCTATTCAGAACAAGAATCACAGCGACTTCCATCCTTTAAGGCAAAAGAAGCTTCTGTGAGAGTAATAAAATACAACCAAGTCACCAGGATAACCAGGAGCGAATCCATAATAGTGAACTGAGGACATGTTAAGAAATGCATTCAGAATGACTGCTGAGGCAGCATCATGAAAGACAGCCTCTGAGGAGTCCTTAGAGCCAGCCATGGTGTTTGAAGCTGCTCTAAGCTTAAAAGTTGTCATCTACATGGTTTTATTTAAATGAATACATTTTATTAAACTAAATATGTTTGAATATTCAATTGACTGCTGACTGACTTTTACAAGGATGTCAACAAGACAAGAAAAACACGTGAAATGGGTGAGGTGGTTTTGTCTTTAGCTTCATACTTGGTGACTCCATGTATTCTAAGACTGGGAATATACATATCACAGAAAAAACTTAGTTGTTCAGATTCTCCAGACCACATGAAAATGTTCCTCAGATGGAATAATAGACTCACAGGATTGTTGAACAGATGAAAAAAGTTCAAAGAAGAAGTGCTCTAAGATTCTAGCAGAAGTCATTGTCACCACGACTATATTGCAAGTTCCACTACAGATTTTGTCTTTTCCCTTGTTTTAATCCCTCCTTTTTTCACCGACCACCCTGACAGATTTGCTCATCCAAGAATGGGCATTATTATTTGTAGTTAACTTGCTATGATAACTATTTTAGGAAAGATGTAGTCTATTTATCAAAAATTTCAAGAGCAGTGCTAGTGAACTCAGCTTGAGAAACAGCAAAGCACATGCAGGTGGTTTAGTCAGTGAAGAATCTAAGCATCTGAGGGTGATAATTTCATTTTCTTTATGATGCTGAGAAAAGACTTGGGCACAGAACAGGTATTAAATAAATGTATTTCAGGTCAGAGGTATGGCTGGATTTTAGAAGATTATCACAAAATAGAGACAACTTAGTAGGTAGAAAGTGGAACTGAGAACGTCAAGACTGGAATATGAAAAATAACGTATGAGCAGAAGAAATTCCCGCTCGTGTTGCTTTCATACCTAAGTGAGTAAATAAAGAGTAAGTAAGTAATTGTTTTCAAGACAACTCTGTTTGTCAAGTGGAAAAAGTAAAGAAGAAAAATTTACACTGCTCTTCCCAAATAGACCATAAGCTGCTGCATGAAGAGATGCTCTCTGTGCTTGGGATAGAGCAGGTGCTGAGAATTATTTAAGACGTGTATAAATGAATACTGCAAGAGATTTTCAGTTTAAGGGCATTTAAGCTTCAGACTGATCAACCATTACTTTGAGACTTTCAAGTTCATGTTTGGGAACGCATGTACACCCGTGGTGGATTCATGTCAATGTATGGCAAAACCAATACAGAATTGTAAAGTAAAATAAAAAATAAATTAATTAATTAATGAAAAAAAATAATAAAGTTGCCATTTGGATCCCAACCAGCTCCATCTTAGGTTTTCCCTGAGCTTACCAGTAAGTGGATATGAGGCCTTTTTCTCAGCAGAACTGATCCACAAGTAATCTTTCTCAGAGCCCTTGGAAAGAAAAAGAAACTATGTGTCACAGTAGTAGCAGTAGCAGTACATAGTAGGGACTTGAAGAACTCATTTCCTTAGCATTTCTATACTTTTAAAAGGAGAATTTGGGCCAGTATAAATGCTTTCTGGTCCATGGGAGTGGCAACAATTTTTGAGTTAACAATGCTGATTCCAGTAGCCTCTGTCCCTCTCTCATAGCCTCCAATGGACCATCTGAGATTCTTGTCCTTTTTGATAAAGGGTGACGATCTGTGAAACCACAGTGCAGTCACAGTCAGCCTCTCACTTTGTGGGTGTGGTCCATGTATAGAAAAATCATAGTAATTTTAAATAAAATTATAAATCAATATATAAGTAAAATTTATAAATTAAAAATAAAATAATTAAAAAAAAAAACACCTCTCTTCACTATGGAATAGAAGTCTAATCTCAAGAATCCTGCTTTCTGCTGTTTTTTGAGACTCCTTGGAGAATGCTGGCTTTTGCCTTAAAATGCCCCTGCCCAGTCAAGCATGTTGTCCAGAAAGCCACATACTCTGCCATGACTATTCCTGAACAAAGTAAAACTTGAAAGGCAGCATTAGCTCAGCAACTGTTAACAAAATGAGACAGATGCCCAAGAGGCCTTGAGTAGATGGCAGCCTACTGGCTGTGATGTAGGCAAGCACCACTCAGGGGAGAGAAGGGACAAGGACTCTAACCTGAAGAAGGAGTCAGATGAAGAAAACAGTTTCTTCCAGCGGAATCACTGCCTAGGAATTCTGAATATCCCACTTGAAACAAGTATAAATTACAAAGACTGCTCAATTAAAGAGCCCTCCAGGAGAAGATAAAGCAAAAAATGTTTGAAATAGAGTTGTTGGTGATAGGTACTAGGTACTATGCTTACCTTTGACTCCTGATTACAAATCATGGCCTTGCCATGAAGGAAGCAAACTCCCAGGTATGGACGCAATCACACACACAAACACACACACGTAACTAAATAGGCTCAAAATTGCATTGCAAATAGAAATGAGAGAGCTGATAAAAATCTTTTAAGATAAAAACTGGAAAAACTATGATGGAATCCCTTAAATCAGGCATATGTATATAGGCAAATAACCTTAGTTATTCACTGAAATAGAAATTTTTGGTCTAGTGAGATTGACCATGTTAAGCAAAGGAAAGTTACAAAAATGAAATAAAATGAGTTCCAACATTAATCAGTCTCCCCAACCTTATCCCTAAAGCCACTTTCTTCTAAGATTTAATTCTCTTTCAGGGCATATATATCATATAGATTAGAAATCAGTGCAGAGGGGTGCTGTACTCGATGCATCTGAATTCAATTTTATTTAAGATGCATTATTAAATTATATTTTTACAGAAATCTTGATGTCTTATGCCAAATTCTGGCTGCCTTGAGGTTTTAAGGGGCTTTATTATACCATTGAGAAACACAAATACAAATATTGTAATTATGTCATATCACAATAGCAAGACATTTTCACATTTATGTATAAATATGTTTTCATAATTATATGTACATTTTACACATTGATATGTATATATATATATATAATTTTATATAAGGATCTATGCTTTACAAGTGCTTTCTTCAGTTCTGTCCATCTGAATGTTCCACTCCTCTTTTCTTTTTCCTCTTTCCCTCATCCTCAAACATAGCCATCTCTTTCACTAAAAAATTTTTAACAAGTATAACAGTCCTATCAAAACATAAAAGAGCAGACACTTGAAAACAAAATGAGATGAAAGAGATGTGTACACAAACGCCCCCAGACCCGCGGACTTATTCAGAACTTGTCTTCTTCAGCAGTTCACAAGAAGCATTAGCGATTGCATTCTAGGACCTGCGTCAAGGGGATGTAGCTTCTTGCCAGGTGGTCTTTACGTCAATTTACAACAAAACATATCATTTAGGATTTTCTCATACCGAGATTGAGTCCTCAGGTGCAATTGGGGTAAATGGAGATGGGACAAGAGGAATCAGGAAAGAAGATACAAAAAGAATAATCCAATAGAGGAGGAAATATTTAGAATCATAAATATTTTCTTGTCTATGTGTGTATATATATATATAATAAAAATAAGTTTTTTCATTAAAACTGTAAAATTATAGCCTGATTTCAATATGCTATGACTTCAGTTCACACAAAATTTAAAATGGGAATACACAAAAAACACATCTGTATAGATTATTAAGGGGCTTTCTTGGTGGCTCAGACAGTAAAGAATCTGCCTACAATATGGTAGACCCAGGTTTGATCCCTTGGTCGGGCAGATCCTCAAAGAAGGGAATGGCAACCTACTTCAGTATTCTTGCCTGGAGAATTCCATAGACAGATCAGCCTGGTGGGCTATAATCCATGGGCTCTCAAAGAGTCGGACATGACTAAGTGACTAACACACACATAGATTATTAAATATAGTTTGGCTGCCTTCAAATTCTACAAAATATGATGGACTTATCTGAAATAATCGGCTGTCTTATGATAATAGATACATTATACACAAACAGACACACACACACACACACCCCTCAAAAATCAAAGTTGTTTTTTTTTAACGAAAAATAACTTGCAGGTAACTTACAGTTATTCCTAGCTTTGAAAGTGGCATATTGATAATATCACTCACTGTGTCTGAATTTGTCACTGTTACAGTAACAGACTGTAAAAAAGAAGTGAGAAAAGCTGCTATAAATTAAACATTTTTAAACAAGTGAGTAAATAATTATTGTTAAATTATTATCTATATTCTAAAGGCAAAGCTTATAATTCAGGTAATGACAAAGTAAAATGCTTGTATATAGAATATAAGCCCCTAATTATAATCTATTTCCATTCCTTTATATAACATGAAGCTAGTAGAAAGCATTTCAGTAAAACAGATATTTCTGTTAAAGGATTTGAGGCACACAAAATATAATAGCTTAAGCAAGAACTAGTAAGACAGAGAATTCCACAAGGGCACATAGGCTACCCTCAGCACCTTAAGGCTGCTTCCATAATAGAGGAAAGATAGTTTAAAAAAAAGTACCATCTTGGTCTTCCTGAGTTGTGCTTTTATAATATGGATTTATTTCTTTGTCGTTACATAGTCAGTTTTAGTAAAATTAGAATGAGCACTGGTCATTAAAAATTTTTTTTACCTACTATTCAGTGATTACTTTCTTTTTGTCAGGTGTCATGATTACTAAGATTTTCATGATTGAAATCTAATGAATCAAATAAAACCAATGAATCTAGGAAATGAGATTGAAACTTTTAAAAATGTAAGTTCCATTCTAAACTCTGCCAGTGAACAGGGTGTTTAGAATAGCTCTTAACCACACAACACATTAGAAAATGCTCCATAAAAATAGGAAGACAACTTATAGAAAATTAATACAAGAGAATGATGACTAAAATTTCTCAAACTTGGTGAAAGACATAAATTTATAAATTCAAGAAGTTCAGAAAATACCAAACAGGTAGATTACAAGAAAACCATGCTTTGACACTTCATAGCCACACAGCTAAAAACCAAAACTAAAGAGAAAATCTTGAGAGTAGCTGAGGAAAAATGACAAGTCACATATAGAGGGGTTGATGTTTGAGTGAGCACAGAGTACTCATCAGGAAACAGAGAGACTAAAAGTGAAACATCTTTACAGTGTTGAAAGGAAAACATTTGCAAACAAAATTCTATATCCAGCAAAAATACCCTTCACGAGTGAAGGTGAAATCAAGACATTTCAGGTGAAAGAAAGTAAGAAAATCTGTTGGTACCAGATATGTACAAGGAAAGTTCTCCACGATAAAATGAAGTACTAGAAGGAAACTTGAATCTTCAGGAATGAAGAACATCAGAAATGTTTATTTTGTGATTTTTAAAAATTTCTAGGTGAAAAATTCGGAATGTAACCCATCGTCACAAATCAAAGCAGGCGGAGACGGAAGTGTGCTTTGCTGCAGGAGAGCCCTCTAGTTCCATCTCTTGCCAGCACTGCATTTATCTGGTGCTCAGGAACAGATCGGGGTTTTGCCTGGCTTTGCTCTTGCCCAGGGAATAACTGTCTTAAATGACTTCCTTTTTCTATCTTCCAATACTGTTTTGTGTCATCTAGAGTTACTGTAAACTACAGTAGAACAAAGTATGATTAAAAAAAAAAAATCCAGAGTATCTTTTCATCACAAATGTCTAGGCTACAGCACTACACTTTCAGAAATCAAATTACATGCAAATAACTGGGGCCAATGGTATGAATTTCTTCCCCTCAGTAGCATAAACAAAATGAGGCAGAGATATGCTGATCCTTTCAAAGTACCATCCCTTTTGGCTCAGTTCTATCCGGACATTCCTCAGAAGGAAAGACCTTTCATAAGTCTTCTGCATTTAGCATTACCTTCCTCTTAATCCTGTGATGGAAAGGGGCATTATTGAGATCAGCTAACAAAATGGAAAAGTAAATGGTTGATTCAAGTATTACATGTATGGTAATTTACTAAAGGTCATAGCTGTGTGATGGTTATATGAGAGACCATCCTTATTCTTAGGACATACCTAATTATTTAAGGGGAAAAGGCATGGGGTATGTATGACCCTCAAAAATAGTTAGACACACACACACAAATATATATATAAATATATTTATATATATATATATATATAGAGAGAGAGAGAGAGAGGAGACAAATAAATGATCGAACAAATGGAACAAAAGGTTCATAAATAGGTGAATCTAGGTAAATGGCATATGGTGTGTTCTTTGTACTATTTTTGTAACTTTTCTGTAAGTTTACAATTATTCCAAATAAAAACATCACAGGAAAAAAAAGAAAAAAACAGTGGAAACAATCCAAACCACAATGTAAAGACACTCATCTTTTTATGGGAAAATATGTGCTCCCACATAGTACTTGCTAAATTACTCCCCTATCTCTTTCTCCTCGCTTTTGTTCTCCCTCCTACCCACCCCATCTCTCTATCTCTTCTGTATATGTCTATCAGTTTCATTTTGCTAAGTTGAGAACTTGGAATTTAATTTTTGATCTTAAAAATACTTACACAGGCACTGTTTTTGATGTCCTCAATGAAGATTTTGAGGGGAACGCTTTTTGGCTGATCCTTCTCTTTGGCTGGATTGATGTACCTAATAAAATTCAGTAATAACCGAGAATAGAGTAGACGAATTAGCTTTAGCTATTAGCTTATTTTCAAATCAATCCATGTTGCTAATATTTTAATACTGTTATTATTTTCTTTAAAAAATTTATTTATTGAATTAATTTGGCTGCACGGGGTCTCCCTTGTGGCACACAGGATCTTACTGGTGGCATGCAGATTCTTAGTTGTGGCCTGTGGGATCTGTCTAGTTCCCTGAGCAGGTACTGAACCCAGGCGCCTACACTGGACCACCAGGGAAGTCCCTTATTTGTTATTCTTCTTTTAATGTCTATTTTTAAATTTTGCTTTGATTTTTAAATTTGTGGCTGTGCTGGGTCTTTGCTGCTGTGGAGGCCCATCTCTAGCTGTAGCCAGTGGGGGCCGCGCTCTAGCTGCAGTTCACAAGCTTCTCCATGCAGTGGCTTCTCTTCTTGTGGGCACGCGGGTTTCCGTAGCTGCAGTTCAGTTCCCGGGCTCTGGAGCATCAGTTCAGTTCAGTTCAGTTCAGTCCTTCAGTCGTGTCCGACTCTTTGCGACCCCATGAATCGCAGCACGCCAGGCCTCCCTGTCCATCACCAACTCCCGGAGTTCACTCAGACTCGCGCCCATCGAGTCAGTGATGCCATCCAGCCATCTCATCCTCTGTCGTCCCCTTCTCCTCCTGCCCCCAGTCCCTCCCAGCATCAGGGTCTTTTCCAATGAGTCAACTCTTTGCATGAGGTGGCCAAAGTACTGGAGCTTACTGCTGCTGCTGCTGCTGCTGCTGCTAGGTCGCTTTGGTCGTGTCCGACTCTGTGCGACCGCACTGACGGCAGCCCATTGGGCTCCGCCGTCCCTGGGATTCTCCAGGCAAGAATACTGGAGTGGGTTGCCATTTCCTTCTCCAATGCATGAAAGTGGAGTGAAAGTGAAGTCGCTCAGTCGAGTCCGACTCTTGGCGACCCCATGGACTGCAGCCTACCAGGCTTCTCCGTCCATGGGAGTTTCCAGGCAAGAGTACTGGAGTGGGGTGCCATTTGCCTGGAGCTTGCTCCTGCTGCTGCTGCTAAGTCGCGTCAGTCGTGTCCGACTCTGTGCGACCCCACAGACGGCAGCCCCCACCAAGCTCCCCTGTCCCTGGGATTCTCCAGGCAAGAACACTGGATTGGGTTGCCATTTCCTTCTCCAATGCATGAAAGTGAAAAGTCAAAGTGAAGTCGCTCAGTCGTGTCGGACTCTTAGCGACCCCATGGACTGCGGCCTAGGGCTTAGGCTCAGTTAACTGTGGTGCACAGGCTTAGCTGCTCCGTGGCATGGGGGATCTTCCTGTATCAGGGATCAAACCTGTATCTCCTGCACTGGCAGGCAGGTTCTTTACCACTGAGCCATCAGGGAAGCCTTTGTTACTACTCTTAAAAGCATGGAGAGAGAAAGTGAGTAAAATCAGATTAGGGATTGGAAGAAAATATGCAAAAGTATTTTCAGGAAAATGCTTTTAGGAAAAACTCTAAAAGCATTTTCAAATTAAAAATTTATGCCCAGTGGGAAAGAGGGCATCCCTGATAGGTGATAAAGAATCCACCTGCAATGTTGGACACCCCTGTTCGATTCCTGGGTTGGGAAGATCGCCTGGAGAAGGGAAAGGCTACCCACTTGGGTATTCTGCCCTGGAGAATTCCATGGACTGTATACTCCATGTGGTCGCAAAGTCGGACACGACTGAGCGACTTTCAGTTAATGGGAAAGATAGACGCCTATCTGCTGGATTTTATAGATTTTTTTTTTCCCGATGTAGATGTCTAAGTGTATTGACACCCAAGGTACTGTGTGGAAACGTCCAAATATACTGACCTGGGAAAAGGCATTTCGATCATTCTCTTCTTAGTGAAATGAAGTGCCAAGATTATTTACTCCCTTGAAACCAAACCAAGGAGTTATCCAAAGGCCCAGAGCATGGTTTCCATTCTCCAGTAACACTGAGTATTTACCATATAGTGAGCACTGTTCTAAGTCTTTTATAAATACTTTTTTCATTTAATGGTCAACTACACCGAGTAGTCTTTAGTAGCTCCATTTTCCAGGTGAGGTTAAGGAAACTGCCCAAAGCAGCAGACACAGGGTTTGAACTCAGACAACCCAAATCACGAGCCTGTGCTTCTACCCAGTTGGCCTCCGTCGGTGTTGACCTCAGCTTCCCTGAGGTACCCACCCTTCCCCTCTTTCCTGTCCTCAGCCTCAACACTTCTTCAGGAGCCACCAAGCTTTCTGACGGGACTGTTCTTTAATCTGCAGACTGACATGATAAATCTCATGACACTATACCAACAAAGCTAGATGCTAGCTTGGAAATGTTTAAAACAACAAAACTTTATACTCCAGTGGATTCTCCTAGGGTCTCATTGTATTTCT
>NW_024080465.1:79120-82638 GCF_014754425.2 Oryx dammah
AACAACTATGATTTTGTTGCAAATGTCAAACAAGTAAAGTTATTTGCCAGAAACTGTCTATTTTAAATTAGCTTGGAGTTTCCACTATAATTTAAATTTTATTAGATCTAAAATAAATTTACTTTCATAACCTGTGGTTCCATTTTTCAAAGTAAAGTTCCAATCAAAACCTTTTCACTGATACTTCATTTTAACTGGATTCACTTTGTGTCCTTTGCTCTAGACTGTATTATTCTCATGAAGTTCCTTGTGCACGTCAGGCACTGCGCTGCCACCAGGGGTACAGGAGTGAGCACGCCCAGACCTCTCCTCCCAAACTGAGACTTCTTATGTGTCCAGAAGTTGCTTTAGACACATACTGAATTTTGCTGTCATACGAAGTTATATGTCATTGTTTAGCTGCTAAAGTCATCTCTGACTCTTCGAGACCCCATGGACTATAACCCGCCAGGCTCTTCTGTCCATGGGATTTTTCAGGCAAGAGACTGAAGTGGGTTTTGCATATAAATGAATAAAGATGGAAAGATGAGCATGTCAAATATGAGGGTAAATATACCAAATGGGATTTAAGAAACCTGATTGATAGCTCTGACTGGGGCAAATCCCTTCTATGGCTTGAGACAGGATCTCTACTTTCCCTTCTTTCTCTTCCTTTTGAAAAGTATGTCTATCAGAGATACTGGAAGAAAAAAGCACCATTTTATTTAAACCTGGTGAGGCAGGTATTAACAATCCTACTTTCTAAATTAAGAAGCTAAATTAAATGGCTGAACCAAACACACTCTGCTATCTGATAGCAAAACTAGGAATCAAATCAAGGTTTCCTATTCCAAGTCTTACAACCTATAAGAATATAAAAGTTCCCAGAACATCAATGTTTGTCATGACTAAGACACTCCATAACATCCAGATGCAGTAGAAAGAGTGAAAAATCAAATTTAAACATATACGGTATAGAAAGAACACACTCGCTTATAACAGCTCATTCTCTCACTTAATTCTTTCCATCCAGACCACAAAAGGATGGTACAGTAAACCACTGGCGTAAAAACACTGTGTCAAGGGACTCAGAACAGAAGCTCTGAAGGATAGCGTCCTTAAAAAAATCTGACTGAACCTCATGCCTGTTTCTCTGAAAACAGGTCAGGGTTTATAACCCTAAAATGATGCACTGAAAAGAATGCAGAGTCAATGTGTTCAAGATAAGAGTAATTCTCAGGGCTGCACTGCTGCTGTTGTTCACTCACTGAGTTCATGCCTGACTCTGCGACACCGTGCACTGCAGCACACCAGGCCCCTCTGTCCTCCACTACCCCTGAGTTTGCTCAAATTCACATCCGTTGAGTTGGTGATGCCATCTGAGCCTCTCAGCCTCTGCTGCCCCCTGCTCCTCCTGCCCTGTCTTTCCCAGCATCGGGGTCTTTTTCAATGAGTCAACTCTTCGCATCAGGTGGCCAAGGTACTGGACCTTCAACTTCAGCAGCATCCCTTCCAGTGAATATTCAGGGTTGATTTCCTAACAGTTGATTAATTTGATCTTCCTGCAGTCCAGGAGACTCTAAAAAGTCTTCTCCAGCACCACAATTCAAAAGCATCAATTCTTCAGTGCTCAACCTTCTTTATGGTCCAACTCGCACATCTGTACATGACTACGGGAAAAACCATAGCTTTGATTATATGGACCTTTGTCTCTGCTTTTTAATACGCCATCTAGGTTCAAAGGAGCAAGTGTCTTTTAATTTCATGGCTGCAGTCACTGTCCACTGTGATTTTGCTAGACTTAGCAAATAAAAATACCGGATACCAATTAAAGCTGAGTTTCAGATAAATAATGAATACAGTTTTAACATAAACAGTATCTAAAATTAAAATTATATTTATTTCCAATGACCATACTAGTCATTTGATATTCTGTTTTTCCCAACTGAAATTGTTGGCAGATAGACATCAAAGAAAAGGTAGGTCTGTATAGCACATCAATTAGCTGTGCGATCAAATAACTAACTGTATCACTGAAACAGCATAAACGATCCTGTGTATTATGGTAACTGAACTTTCAAAAGCTCTTAGATTAATAATTTGTGGCATAAAATTCTTCCTTACATCAAGCCTTTTCATTTTACTGTCCAAATCATAACATATATTTAGTACGGAAAAAAACAAACTGCAATCTACTTATATAAGGGAGGCTGACACATTGCTAAAAATTCTTGGGAAGCACTGAGAGGCTATGTTTTTAGTCATAAATCCCAAATTCCAATCTATACTTTAGCATTTGTTACCAACGGGATTTGTAACCAATAGGGAACAATTTTCTTCTTCTGAGTTTCAATTTCATCCCGTATCCATAGGGGAAATCCTGCCTGTTCTAACTTCTTCCTGAAGTGCAAGGTGTTGGCTATCTTCAGTTGAGTATAAAGTCAAGAATACTAAACTGGCCATCAGGAGATAATTCTACTGAACAATCACTACTTCTCTGGAGTTCATTTTCTCCTGAATACAAGTTCTTCATTGTAAAAATGGGCAGCTCTCTGAATGGGTCAGGAAGATTCCCACAAGTGCTTACATTATCAGCAGACCAATAGGTGGTGATTATTATTAGGTCAGTCAACTCTGGTCATCTTTTGCCCCTCAGCTTCTTCTCTTTCTTATTCTTTCACTAATCTCATGGGGCTGATATTCGAGTCAAATTAGAAAATGCACATGGAAGCATTTCAAAATCTCTTCCACATACTTAAGATGCTGCTGTCTCCTAGACCCTTTCCAGTGGAGCTGCGGGGCTGAAGGAAGGGGCAATGGGTGTTTATTTCCTCATGACGTTCAACCAAGAGACTGAGAGAAAGTAAGGGGGAAGAATGTCATGTTCCTGGTGGCACAGGCCCACAGGCTGAGCGGGTCTGATATGATTTGGAAACAGGCTGTCTTCACACACCCTGACCAACTAGGTCCTTGTCCAAAGAAGATACTGCAGATTGTTATTTATTATAGAATCCCACTAAGCTTCTCCCTAAAAAGAGGAGTTACATCATAACTCCATATAAATTACATCCTGGCTGTCTGAGCAAAAAGAACAAAATGGATGCAAATTCCACAAAGGTATTTCACCCTCTGCTGGAGGTTCTAATAACTTAGAAAACCTACTTTCATATAAACAAGTCTTTGTTAATTGGCCTGCAAAAAACAGAGCAACCATCTTGAAGTCTTTGAGCTGATTTAACTTTTACAAGGCCGTTAATGAAAGACAACAGGCCCTGGATGCTAGAAATAAAGCCACAGCCAAAGGAAATGCAATAAAAGTTAATGCCAAGAATTTATAATCAATGACAAGATCCTGATGTTTAACATCCCATCCAAATCATTCCTTCTCTCCTCACCAAAACCTGTTTTATTATCCTCTAGTCAGTTATTTCCTTCCATGTTTTATTACACAAAAAATGTCTTACCTCATAAATGAATTATATTATATGCCTCTTTTAAAATGGGTAAACATTCAGTTTTGTTCTTAAACTTTTACAGTA
>NW_024080465.1:82648-110634 GCF_014754425.2 Oryx dammah
ATGGCTCACCAAGGCACCCTTTCCCACAAGGCAGGTAAACAGCAAGTAAAGAAGTAAAGAACCTCAAAAGAGCAAGTAAAGAAGTAAAGAACCTCAAAAGAGCAAGTAAAGAACCCCCCCCCAAACTGATATTAATTAGATGGCAGGAAATGAAGCCAACTGGAAGCTGATAAAAACTTGCTATGACTTATCATAAATGTGACTTGGATTTTAAATCTCAAATCTTTTAAAACAATGAATCCAACCAGAAGTTTACTACCTTAACATTCTACTTTACCAAAGACCCTAGCAGCTCAAGAGTCTTGCCCATGCAATGATGATGTAATATAAAAATCAGTGTCCGGAGGAATAATCTTCAGCATATTTTGACTTCAGGAGGCTTCGTTAGAGCGTTAATAGCACCGCATGCTTCAAGACAATGTGTCAGTGTGGGTGGAGCGCTCAACAAAACTGAGTTTATGCACTCAAAAGGCCAGGTTCCAGCAGCTGCTGCAGGAAAAGGCTGAGTACTGGCATTTCCAGGGTCGGACATTTGGGGTCTTTAATAATATACAGAGGAATGGAATGAATACATTCACTTGTGAATGATTAAAAAACAAAGAAAACAGAAGGAAATCTGTGGGGCAGAAAGTCTAGGTGGATTGTCTTTTTTTTTTTTTTTTAGTCATTGTAATAAAGAGTTTATCTCATCAAAATTACACATGTGGCAGAAATAAAGTGCTATTTCATACTACACATCCCATGTGTTCATATTTTTAAAGAAGATGAAAAATATATTATTCTTAAAATAAGAGTCAAGGTAATGATTAAATTTAATGGCAGCAAGCTAATAATATCTGTTTTTACTGGATATTTAAATAGTTTTAATTTTTGTATATCACCTATACTTCATCTCATACTTTTCAAAAATTTTATAAATTGATTAGTAACATTCACTAAAAACCCTGGAGGAAGAAATGGCAACCCACTTCAGTATTTTTGCCTGGGAAATCCCATGGACAGAGGATTCTGGTGGGCTGCAGTCCATGGGGTCGCAGAGAGTCAGACACGACTGAGCACACAGGCACATTCATTAAAAAAAAAAAAAAAAAGGAAAGTCACTATATGATGGCACATACTCTGTTAAGGATGAAAACTTTCCCCTTTTGCAATTTCTCATTTTCACTCAATATTACTGCCTATCACAGAAAGGAAAACTACAGTTTAGAATTTATAACTAATATAATTTTCCACTAATCTACTTAGATCAGTTTTTCCAAAATCCTATAATCTAGAAGTATTAAATGGGATATGCAAAACATATCAAACATATGCATAGTGAAATACAAGCTCTCACATAGCATTTCAAATATGATCAGCAAAGGGATACACACACGCAAAGTAGCTCCATCCAATAATAACTTTCTACCAAAGTTGAACTGCTCACTCCAGTTACAAAATGAATCTTAAAAAGACAGGAATACCTTAAAATACATATTCAGTATTCCAGATGCTTTGAAAGGGAAAAATAATTAAAATACCTTGTCTAGGTTTTAAAGAAAATTTGTTGGCATCAAGAAAAGGAAACAATTTACAAAGCAGTGTAAAATTCTAATGCAAACATAATAATTCTCATGAGTTAAAAATATAATTAGATGAAACCTACTTGTAGAGCAACTAGCTTAATGTGTTTTGTACTCTTGCCTAAAATAATGTACCAGAGGATAAAAATTCTTTGAAAATAGACTGCACTTAGGGTATCCGTAGTCTAATACTAAGAATATAATTGTTAACAGTCTAATACCTACATTTTAAGCCATTCTATTTTAAGATATCACTAGAGAGTTCTCACTTTTTACGCTCCAAAATCATATATGGTAACAAAACCCACTTGGGCAAGGTCTCTAGGCAGCTCATTTAGTGACGTGCTTGCACATTAAGAGGCACCAGCAGGAACCTCAGCCTCTTCCTGAGTTAAATTTCTCATTATATTAAATCTCTGAGTTTTTCCTTTGCTTCCATTAATACTGACACTGAACTTCAGTAGAGAATGAAGGGCCCCAGGTGGGACAAACTTAGGCTTCAACCGGAGTTGCTTCTAAGATAAGACCTCAGGTGCATTATTTATGCTGTCTATAAAATGGAGATAAGGGTATTAATTCTCATAGGCGTCTTAAGAAAATTAAGAAAAATGACACCTATAAAGTGATCGCATAGAGTCTGGTACTAAGGGCTTAATATATTAAGCCCTTTTTTAACTGTTTTTAAGTTAATCAAACATTAACTGGAGTATATTTTCAAAGGCAATTAAATTTTTTATAAAAATAAAAAGAATTTATTCATGGATTTCTACAGAATAACTAGATGTTAGCCATCTGTTTTCCAAGCTCCTAGTTTATTTATTTATTTTTTTTTTTCAAGGATCTAAAGTTAATTTATTAATTAAACTTAACAATTGTTTTCTATAAAAGAATCTTAAAGTCAATAAAAACTATACAGATGGAGGCCTCAATAGAAAGAAGGGGGTAAATTTTGAGGTAAATACATTTTATAACCCATGTCTCAGAGTAAGATCAATCCTACAAAATACTTAGGATGTTAAGAATGCAATTTATACAGTAAAAATGATTTGATTTGTTTTCAGTATGAAAGTATTTTTAATTTCCTTACTGCAGGTACAATGGCATCCAAGTCATCAATTTCTAAGATTTTGAGTAGATCATTAGTAAATGCCTGAAATGCTGGGAAAAATTCTTCATGTTCTTCCAATTTGTGGATAATGCTTTGAAGGTCTTCAGGTCCTAATACCTGCATAATCTTTTCATTCACATCTTCATTAATCAGCCTACACAATTTCCCAACTGTGCTCACCAGCACACACAATGAGGATGAACTATCTAGTTCTAAGAGTTCTTGGAGGTTTCTCACAGCATTGTTCAATTCTCCAAGCCTAGTATAAACTTCATTCATTCGAGGATAGACGCCAGTTAAAGAAGGAACATCAAATAATTTTTGGAAGTGAGAAACAATAGCTCGCAAAATGTGGAAGTCTGGCATATTGCTGTCCTTTGCCTTATTTTCAACTTCTTCTAATATGGTATCTACTATAAACAACAGATCTTCAACTCTGACACCTTCATTTTCATCCTGCTTCTTTAAATTATGCCAAGGCACCAGTTCTGTAGACAGTATTTTCAAGGACTTATATAAATCCTTTAAGGAAGCCAGTTGATCTGCCCACATTTCTATTATAGGAACAAGATGCTCAAATCCACAATCCTGAATAAGATTTCTATTAAAATGTTGGGCTGTTCCTTTGCTCTGTTTATATATTATTACTGGAGCTCTTGGATTGTGAATAATTGAATTGATGCTACTCAATACCTGGAAGTATCTCTGGTCAATCAGAGCCTGCTGCTGGTTATCTTTGCTGGGCTCATCTTTTCCCTCTTTGTCCTCAGCCTTTTTTTGACTGATAATATTCTGTAATTTGATGTTTTTCTTAAGGGCTTTCTCCAGTTTCTTCACTTGTTGTTTATAAAGTCTTAATTCATGCTGTGTGGGCCTGGTTTCCAAATCTTTTTGAAGATTGAGCTTTTCACTTAAAAGTATATCTATCTTAGTTTTTGATTCCTTGAGTTGATTCTGTAATGACATTAGAAGGCCGTTGTAAGTGGGTGAAGCACTCAGGCTTCTATAATCTTCTTCTTCTGACTGACTTTCATCTTCTTTATATAATTGTTTATCCAAGACGGTATGAGGAACTCTTTTGCAGAGATAAGAAAACACTCTATTTTGAGTGATAATGCGTTCTTCTTCTTCCTGTGTTAACCTATAGATATCCTTCTGCAAAGCAGCAATAGTCTCTTGTTGCTCCATTCGTTTTTTCTTATAATGTTCACATTTTGCCTGTAAAGCTTTATGCTCCTTTTGAAGTTCTTTTATTTTATTCTGTTGCTGGCAAACCCTATTTACAGATTCATCCTCCATTTCACCAATTTTGGACTTCACACTCTCCATAATTTGTTCCAAGTCATTAGCTCGTTGTTCCTGATCTGCTGCTTGGCTTTGCTGTTGCTGAAGTTCATTTTTAAGCTGTTTATTAGTTTCTATGAGCTCCTGGATCATGTTCTGTTGACGTGATGTTTCCTCCATCATTGTTTTTAAATTCTCCCTCATCGTCTGTGATGACTGTTTGTCAAAAATGATGAGATCTTTCATATCTGTTCTTTTGACTAGAGATAAAGGCTTTAAGCCGTGCATCATCAGCAGCACATTTATGTTTTCCCATTCTGCTTCTTCCCGCTGCTTTTCAGTCATGAGTCTTATCTGATGATTTGCTGGACTCCTTGGCTTTAGGGGCTGCTGTAGATACAATTTCTTTTGTAGAGTCAAAAGAAGTTGAGATTGGCAATAAGAAATTGAATTGCCTCAGTCATACCACATTCCTCTTGCACTTTTCACCTTGTCATTCACGTTGATCTCAATGAAATGATCATTCAGTGAGTCTCATGTCTGAAACTGGATCTTCATCTGGGTCACTGAACTCTTCCTCCTCCAGTGGATCTCAACCCTGGCTGCCCACTAGAATCACCTGCTGCTGCTGCTGCTGCTGCTAAGTCGCTTCAGTCGTGTCCGACTCTGTGCGACCCCATAGACGGTAGCCCACCAGGCTCCCCCGTCCCTGGGATTCTCCAGGCAAGAACACTGGAGTGGTTTGCCATTGCCTTCTCCCAAGCTCCTAGTTTAAAAGCACTAATTTCTCTACAAAAACACTTGTGCAAAACAAAAAAGGTATTTTAATGTCTGTAGTTTCTCAAATTAGAATTGTAGAAACAGGACTCCTTAGACCAACAACTACTTATATATGACATAATTTTCTAAATAATACATAAAGAATAAGAGCTGATCATTTAGCTGAGAAAAATCACTCTGAGAGCATAACTTGTTTTTCTATTACTACCCAGAACTTAATCGCTAAAAATAAGTTATAGAATTTGGTGGATGATGTGGTTTCTAAATACCAAAGATATAATAAAACTGTTTAACAATTGTGATAAAATATACAACTAACTGCCTATAATAAAAGCCTTAACAATATTTCATAAAAACCATAATTTTAAACTGGGGAATGGTTTCAATACTTGATAAAAACAATGCTTTAACATTTGCTACAGGAGATTTAGGGATTAAAGTCGGTCCATTTTAGTTCCTACCCAAGGGGGCTTACTTGGGGGAATTCTGCAAGTAGGTTGATGCTTGAGCCTCACGGATGTTACCCTTGTGTGGTATAACATTTGGGGAGATTTGCAGGGCGCCTCAGATAAAACAGAACAAAAAGCTGCAGGCCCTGAATGGTCCATAAAACACAAGGCAGGAACACGCTTCTAAGGCCACTATCAAAACATCGCCCCTTTCTCTTTCTTTCCAGTGCTTCTTCCATCTTCACGTGAATTAACTAATTAAAACTAGAATCAAAAAGAGTGTACTAATTTCCTGTCAAAGGATGGTTGATAACATATGGAAATGGGCTAAAATCATCTGTAGGAAAAACACACAAAAACTCACATAAAATGTAACAGATATTTCTCCTGCTCCGGGATCCTAACTTTATAGTTTTAGTTGCCATGTTTGGACACTTTGACCTAGATCCACCACTCTTACTTGGAAAATACTTAAAAGAAGTATTTTGAGAAGTTGAGAATCAACTTCTGCTGAGAATCAAGAATGCTTAGAGATGAAAGAGAATTTTAAACTCATTTATAAACCTCTCTGCCTTGATTTCTCACCACTCCCATCTCACATAAAGCCAAGGTCTATTAACCTGGGCCAGTTACCAAGTCGGGGACACAGATGGGAGGTCTGAACTCCCATTCCAATTCCCTTTCCAGTACCTTACACAGTCTTCAGAAGGTTCTGTTCAAACCATTAATAAAAATTCACTTTAAAAATAAGGACACAAAGTCTATTAAATCCCTATTCTGTTGTTCTAATCTCCATGTATCAGAATAGGGGGATGACTCCCCAAACTTGCAATGATAATTAAACCACTGATGATTCCCAATGTAAAATAAATTGTAACCTACTGAAAATCACTCTAAAAAAAGATTTTAAAATATGTATTATTTCCTTTAAATTTCTTAAGAACACTAGAAGTAATGTTATTAACATTTTACAGAGAAAGCAAATAAAGTACCGAAAGGTCATACTCTTATGAAAGATGTAGTTTGGGAATTGAAGCTTAAATCTGTCCTAGCTGGGGCCTTTAACCATCGTAAACTGAAATAAATTTTAACGGGCTCAGAACAGTGGTTCACAACCAAGTACTGGTGCCAGACTTTGGGGGGCATTTGGAAATGTGCGTCAAAACAATCGGGGTGCTCCTGACATTTAGTGTCTGGGGCCCAGGGATGTTAAACATCCTGCAACATGCTGAGCAGCTTCTCACAACAAAATGTATCACTACCAAAGGCCAAACAGCACCCCCTTTAAAAAGCAATGGTTTACTGTAATGGAAAAGAATTTGGAAAAAGAACATATCTATAAAATATACATACTGAACATATATATAAAACTCATACATATATAACTGAATCACTTTGCTGTAAACCTGAAACTCACACAATATTGTAAATCAACTATACTTCACTTAAAAAAGGAGAAAAAAGCAAGGGTTAATAAAAATAAAAGATTAGCATTCTATAACACAGTATTAAATGAAACAGGGGAGATCTGAGACACCTCCAAGTAATTTCTACAATAACCTCTACTCTGATGTTACACTGAGTAATTCCCTTGCTTCTGGCATGGATTAGAAACAAATGCTGCCTAAAGTTATTTAATGTTCCCAAGTCTTCTCCAGGTATAAAAACATCTCAGAAGCTTACTGGGACCAAATATAAATAAAATGCATAACCACTTCATACGGTTTTACATTCAAATTTGACCAAGAGTTGGAAGAGACATGTTTTGCAATTTTCCATGCATTCATGATCACATGTATGAAAAATGTTCCTTAAAGAAGTACCTATTTACATTTAAAAGAAAATCTAATAACCAAAATCTATGCTGTAAATATGTAAGTCAATTTGTTTTGCAGCTTAGACATGGAGAAAAGATTAGATTAGATTGGCATGTCTCAATCTGAGGTATGAGAAGCCCTCAGAGTCTGAAGCAAGTATGTTTTGAAGATCTGTAATAGGCTCAGATGGTAAAGAACCAGCTTGCAATGCAGGAGACCTGTGTTCATTCCCTGCGTTGGGAAGATCCCCAGGAGGAGGGCACAGCAATCTCTCCAGTCCTCTTGCCTGGAGAATCCCATGGACAGAGAAGCCTGGGGGGCTACAGTCCACGGGGTCACATGGAGCTGGACACAACTGAGTGACTAACACGCGCACACACAGTTTTTCTATGGAAACGCTTCAATTCTGTGTTTTTACACTGATGACAGTAACAACAACAAAGACAGACCCAGATGTATACTTTAAATTACTGGGATGACTACCTTATAACCAACTACTATCCTGCAGTTTTAGCAGTCAAGTTTATATTTGTGTTTACAGTCACACTGCAGCCCAATGGTTCTGGGATAACGAGAAAATAAAAGAGGTAGATTTAACATGCAAATATGCTTTCAAGCCAAGTAAAACCAAAAGCTGGTGTACTGTGCTATAGGACTAAAAGTTTCATGACTGGTGAGAGAGACCCAGTGGGAAAAATGAATCATCAGAGGCAACTGTAGCAAAGGCAAGATGACCTCACCAGAGCCTAGCATCATACTGCAATTAGGGCCACAGTCACTCCGCAAGGATGATTTAATGAGTGTTGTCAATTTGCATTTGGCTAGAGTTTTATCATTTTATTCATAATTAACTTATACATTTATTTTGGCATTGCAGTTGCACAAATGCTATAACTATGATTAAATTATACCTACTCTTAAGAATTCCACATTTAACTAACATTAAGAGAAAGTCAATATTAGGTACGGCAGATAGCTGGAACTTCTGGGTGCACTCACATCTCTTTCCTTTGGGAACTTTTCCTCCCCCACTGACACATCACATTATGGGTTACCTGCCCCAACGATGTAAGGAGACAAACCTATTCTTCCAGAAATAAAGGTTGGTCCAGAGCAGGCAAATTATGCAAGTAAGGCCAAAATAATTCTGAGAGGATTGACACAGGTAAGAAGGTATTTCTCAAACATCAAAAGTTTAAGACCCACATAAACTTGCCAAGAAAAATGTTCCAACACATGAAGAAAGCCTGCTGGAAAATAAAACCAATATAGCATAGCATCAAAAGGATGGCTGGACAAATGGATGGATGGTGGGATGAATGAATGGTGAGATGGATGGAGGGAAGAGAGAGGGAAAGACAGATTGATTAGATATATATACAGGCAAAAAAAAAAAGAATACTGACAAGATTATGTCATCACACTGAATTTCACATCCAAACCAATACCCAGGAATGTCAATTTTGTATGAGTTCAGCATGACTTTCTGTCATTTGTGACCGAAAGTTTTTTAATGGAGGTTTAAATAATGGAGGTCAATAAGAATGTCTTTCTTTAACAGGGGAAGGTTACTTAAATTTGAGAAACACTGGATTACATGATCTCTAGCTCTAAATTTCAAAGATCCTGTATGTGTTTTAAATATTTCACCAGCTTAAAAAAAAAATCAGGATCTTTTCTTACAACCTCAGAACGCTTATTCAACGGAAAGTAGAAGTGATTACTTTTTTCATGACTATTACCAGCGATATTATATCAGATAGGAGACTTTTCTCTCTCAAGTTTAGATGTAATAAAATTATTCAGAAAAGACAGTTTGAAAAAATTAATCTTACTTTATAATTCAGAATCAAGGAAACGGTTTCAAAGAACACAGAAGCTAACAATGGCACCTAAGACTTTAAAAAGCAAGTTCACTACAAACTACAAATGGGGCGCATATATATATATATATATATATATATATATATATATACACACACACATACACACACACATCCATATATATGTTGAGTTGGAAGAGTTTGCTTTTTTCCATAACATCTTCCGGAAAAAAACAAAGGAACTTCCTGTCCTACCCAATAAAAGGCTTTTAGAAGCTTTTAAGAATATTTATCAGAATGATTCTTATAAACTTAACACTCCGTTTGCTTTACCTGCCTGATATTTAGTTGGCAATACATATAAATTCCTGCCAGTTCGAGAAAATGAATAAACCACTCACACCATGGAAAAAAAAAGATTCAAAATAAAATGAGAATACCAAGTCACTAAGTAAGATTACAGAGCTAAGTATCAAGTGAATGACTCATATGGAAAAGTTTCTTCCGTTTTTATTCTTAGTGTAATTCACAGGTACTTTTTTTTTTTAGCTGAACCTGATTTAACAGATATTTCCAAGGCCACATCAATCAGCCACATCAATTGGTCAACTAAATCTGTATCTGTCCAGCTAAACTAATCTCATAGGAAGTCCTGCACAGTCAGTAGCTACTCTGCATTCAAAATTCAGTCATTTTTCAATCCTTCACTATCAATCAACTCAGTGATTTATTTAATTACTCTGCAGTCCTTATCAAAGGCTCTTATCCTAAGAAGAGCTTTTATCCTACACTTAGCCCTGAAAACAAAGAAAGAAAACAACTCAATACAACAGTTACAGGTATAATAAATAGTTCGAAAGATAGTTAGGGGACAAACTAATAAACATCAAGCAGTTTTTTTCCCCCAGCCTTTTTAAATATGAAAGAACTTTCTCCCAACCGTTATTAAAATGTACTATGAAGTTCAAGCAGTTTTAAGTTAAATCATGTCTTCAAATCTAGAGGAAGCTACTCTTTGTAATCAGGTAAGGGTGAAGGTACAAACTCTGCCCATACAACTTGAAAACACCTTCAAATATTTTTAAAGAAATGATATCAGAGACAAGACTCAAGTCATTTCTTCAGGTGGAACTATCTAAATAGGAAATTCTGTTGCACAACATAATCAAAACGCTAGAAGCTGCTCATCTTTAGGGACTGAAGATGATGTCATGAAAATATTAGCAAGTTCTATAGATCCTTAGATCACAAAGATAAGTCCTTTAGGACTTCCCTGGTAGCTCAGACGGTAAAGCATCTGTCTACAATGAGACAGATGCAGGAGACCTGGGCTCGATCCCTGAGTCGGAAGATCCCCTGGAGGAGGAAATGGCAATCCACCGCAGTACTATCGCCTGGAAAATCCCATGGACAGAGGAGCCTGGTAGGCTACAGTCCATGGGGTCGCAAAGAATCGGACACGACTGAGCGACTTCACTTTCACTTTAGATCACAAACCGAAAAAAAAGTTAATGAAATGTGTTACAAGCCTAAGTATTATATTAATATTAAACAAATATATTTATTTTGAGATATTTATGACTAACTGCCACTGCGTTGGGTTCTACCACAGGTTTAGGAATCATGCTCTTGCATTGGGGGCTTTAAAAATGGAACCAAATAGAAAACCTTGAGAACATTAGTGACAGAAGAGCGATGAGAAGCATCATTTCAGGGGCTCCTGCGGATTCTTCCAGATTCAATCACATCTAAATTCAACCCACATGAGAGCTTTTAGGGCACTAAAAAGTGCCTTAGAACTGGCTGTAAGGACCCTGGTTATAAGCAATACAAGGATAAAAGGACATTATCACACCAGAATTACCATAATAAAAATATTAGAAATAATATCAAAGCCCGACTAAGTCAATACCCACAGGATTTTATTGTCTTCAACCTTAATGGCTACTTAACAAAATATGTTTAACAAAATGTTTGTCTGAAATTGTGAAAAGGTTATATTCCTATATGATATAGAAATAATCATTTTAAAGAGTGAATAGCAATATTTATTTCACACTCATCATCTGACTTTAAGAAAAATATCTTGCAAATAATAATTACAGCTTCAAGAGATGAAAAAAATATTAAAAACAAGCAAGCAAAAAAGAAAGAATCCTAAACAGTGAACCTGGAACACCAACTAATTCACCACAGCTTTGCAGTGTTAAATAAAAAGTCTATCAGAGAAAACTGTATGGGAGTGTAAAACTTCTGTTTCTGGACTTTGATCCAAGAAGTCATAAAAAGTTGCCCTCATTTAATATCTCCTATTTCCAGTATATGCCAAATATTCTGCTTTTGTCTAGTACAAAACAAAGTAATAAAAAGTCAATCATATTACCTCCTCAGTACTAAATAACATAAGACACTGACCACAGTCACAGAGCTGGTAAGTAACTATCAAAAGGTAAATTATTCTAATATGTTGTCAAGAATAACAACAGCGGTTAAAGTGGCATTAGCACCAGAAAGGCTTCATCTGCAAAGGCAGGAGCATTTAAGCCCTTAACAAACACGGTATCTCAAACCTGTAGGACTGCAAAGCTTTCTACAACAGCAAGGGTGGGAATTTTCCACAGGTTTTAGTTTCTAGTCGCAAACTAATTTTTATTCCAATAGATTATGTTATGAATTGTTCAACTGACACTCTCAAATTCACTTAAACAGGTTTTGATTGCTAAAAAACATTTATTTGTGTGCTGCACACTCTGGCTTTTAAGGAGGTGTTTAGCTCTGTATTGAAAGATAATTATAGAAAACAATGTAATATAGCAGCAATAACTGCTTTCCAGGTCAATCAAAATTCACAGGTGTTTAAACGAGAGTTTAGGAGTGCCAGAACCTTCCTTCTATTCGATGACGACTATTGGGTGCAGACCATTCAGTCTGGAAAGAGAACAGAGAAGCATACAGAAATGTCAAACAATTAAATCAAATAAGGAGGAAATAGTTCTACCAATAAGCCTGTCTACAGATGCAGATGGCCAATCTATGTAAATCCAAATTTATTTTAAATAAATAAACATGCAAACTGCCCCTACAGAACTATTCTGCTGCTGCTGCTAAGTCGCTTCAGTCGTGGCCGACTCTGTGCGACCCCATGGACGGCAGCCAGTTTCCTGAATTACAACAGTATTCATTTTATACATACAAAATTTGAGAAGGGGGGGAGCAAAGTAACACGAGCTTGTTGTTAAACACACACACACACACAACTTAGCTGTAAAGTTAGTGTCTGCAGTAAGATTTTACCCCAACCATGTGAATCTCAGCGTGTTTAGCAGGTTGGCATTTTTATGTCCAACCTCTCATCCTTAAAATTTTAAGTCTCCAGTTAATGCTATCAAATATAAGCCCAAACTGGAATATTGTTTCTAGAAAAAATTATGGCTACACACAAGACTTAGATTATATTCTTCACACTGACAACTTTCAGCACTTTATAATTCCTAAAACTGAGGGCCTGCACTATTCTTGAATATCTTCACTTTCGTTTTCCAACTTCTACTCAACATAAACTCTTCTCTCAAGATTATAAATACACACACACACATCACAGAAAGTGTTCAGCCTACTCTCAACTGTAATATCAACTGTATACCAACTGTAACATAAAAACTCCAACTGAAGAAAAAGTCTTTAACAGTCTCAGATAATCTAAATTTTACACTAAGCAGTGTAGTTTTGAGAATTGAGATTTTAATCCTATGCTACTTTGGAGAAAAAAAAATGTGAAAAGAAAATTCATTTAATTTATCAGGAAAAAAATATTACTCTTCAAGTTTTGGCAGATTCTCAAAGTGAAGTGTTCTTATGTATGAGTTAAAAGCTACCGCCAAACACCCCCAAGTTTGTGTCTTTAAAGGGAGAGGAGAGAAAACAAAGAAAAAGGATATTAACGCTGATTTTTAAATAAATAATTTCGTTCTTTCTTAATAATAAGCCTAAGGAACATCTCTAAAGAACACCCCCCTACACACTTAAAAGATCAGCCCAGGTCTCCGGCCCAGTCTCTTTGGCGCTGTAATTCATTAAGGGTGGAAGTGTGCAAACGGTGAAGGGAATCCGGGGACAGACGGCCTCGGAGGAGGCGACCTCTAGAAACTGTTGGCCTCCAGCAATGGATCATTCCAGGCCTAGACGGTCTTGATGCTCACCTCAAAGGCGCAGAAAAGTGCCCTTCGGAAAGAAATCACTTTTTCATTCAGGGTTTATCCTCTGGTCACTCCAGATTAAGTACTGTGATAGATGACGAAAGCGACGGAGAAGAGGATTTTAAAAGGAAGGCGGAGTAATTAAACAGAAGAGATAAGGTTTGTCCCCAAACCTTCGCCTCTTTAAAAAACCCCCAAAGTCATCCAACCGATAGCAACCCTCAACGTTCGTTGGGAGAAACGGGAGTTGAAAAGACTCATCTAAGATCTCAAAAATATTACATCTGCAGGAATGTAGAGGAAGACAAAAATGTCAAAGAACGCATTTCCAATAAAGCATCTCCCAGCCAGTGGGACCCGGGTGCCACCACCCAGCACAGCACCCGGCCCCACCGCGCCCCCGGGAAAAGTGGGAGAGACGGGGGCAGTGCGGAAGGAAGTACCTTGTTTTGTCTCCAAAAGGCAACATAGCAAACGTGGGAAGTTGGAGGTGCACACCCGGCGGCCTCGGCGGACCCTGGACTGCAGGAGGCGGCGGGGGCGACGACTCGCCCAGGTGAGGCGGGTCGCTCGAAGCCGGCTTCCCTACGGTCCCCGCCGTCGCGCCGCCGCCCGCCGCCGCCCGCTCGCCCCGCGCCGCGCCGCCCCCTGGCGGGGAGCGCCAGGCCGGACCGCGGCCGTGCGCCGGCGGGTGGGAGCCCGGCGGCCAGCCCCGGCCGGCTCCTGCACCATCACCGCCCCGCGCGCGCCTCCCTCCCGGCCGCGGCGGCCGCCCCCGGCTGCCCGAAGCCCGCTGCCCCGAGGCGGCGACGGCCGAGTCCCGGCCCCTTCTCCAGAGCAGTGCGCCTGGGAGTCAGCCCGCGTCCGCGCGCAGCAGCCTCGCCCTCGCGGCGACTTCGCATCAACTCTCCGGCTTCCGGGCACCCGCCCGCCTCCCACTCTTCGTCCCACCCTCCTAGCCCCTCGGCTTCAGCCTCAATGCCTCTCCAGCTCTCCCGCGGGCGTCTCCCACGCGCGCCTCGACTGTCCGCTGCGCAGCCTCCTCCCCAAGCACAGGCTCCCTCCTCCCCGCCCTCCGCGGCAGCCGCCCCGGCGCTTGGCTCCGGACCAGGAAGACTGGCCTCCGGGGTCGCCTCGGGCCGCGCGGGACCTGCCACCCCCCGGGGTCAGCTCTCCGCCGTCCTTTGTGTGCGCGCCGCCAGGCCCTCCGCGGAGCGCCTTCCACGCCGCCGCCTCGCGCGCAAACGCGAAGGAAAGGAAGAGCGCGGGACAACCAGGGGACTGGAAGGGGGGCAAAAGACGACAGCACTCACTCTGGGACGGTTCCGGCATGGTGCTGCCTTTGGGCTGCTTCTCGGTCTCGCCCCTACCCCGGCTTCCCCGCCTCGCCAGGGCCGGGGCAGAGGGGGGCGGGGGAGGAGCGGAGCCGCGGGGGCCGCGTTGGAAATGGTGCTTCCGGAGCTGCAGGGAAGGGGGTCAAACACTGTTTTGGTTTCGCTAAGGAGATTTAGGGGAACCAGGAGGCTAGAGAAAGGCCCGTGGGCGCAAATATATGGAAATAATCTTGCTCCCAGGGAATGCTAGGGCTGCCGGCGTGCGGAGGGGGTGGGGGTGGGGGGTCGGCACATACGTTTTTGTATTTGAACTTTTGTGAGCAAGTTGGATCGGATCCGACGCTTGGGTTTTTCGACTGTACTCGCCTTAAAAGTCGAGGTCTCTACACCGTAAGATCATGGCCCTACTTCAAAGGCAAAGGGCCTGAGAGTTTAATGCTTAAAGAAGGGGAAAATTCAATAGAGGAGAGAGAGAAACCCCAGGTCACGCTCCATGCCCCGCCGGGTCTTCCGTGGCTCCTCTTCTTACCTGGTGCCTTTCCTAACAAAGTAAGAGAAGGTAAAGTCCCAGTGATCGTCCAGCCACGCTTCGACCGAGTCCTGGTTCCACTGCTGTTGCGGCCGCGCGGAGCCGGGGCCGGCCCTCTCCATGATCAGCGCGGCAAGTCTCTGCGGTCAGCTGGTGCTGGTTTTCCACTCCAGCGGGGGTCCCTCCCTCGGAGGAGCAGAACTCGCCTCGAGACCCTCCCCCTTCGCCCTGCTTCAGTCGGGCCGGCTCTCGGCGGAGCTGCTCACTCGCCGGGCCAGCCTCCGGCCGCGCCCCGCCTCTCCAGGTCCTCACCGCTTCCAGGTGCGGCGGGCGGGGGGTGCGGGGCGGGGGTGCCGCAGCCCCGCGCCTTCCCCGGGGTCTGTCTGAGACTGGCTCTGGAAGTCTCTCTAGTCTCCAGATTCCGAGGCGGCCGGGGCGGCGACTGGCGAGCTCTCCGGAAGCCTAGTGGCCAGGACTAGAAAGGAGGCCAGGCGGCCGCTGGGGTGCGCTGCATGCCAAGCCGGCTCCGGAGGAGCACGCAAAGGTAACGGTGGACGTGTTCGCGGAGCGTCCCACTCTAGGCAAGGGAAGGTCACGCTGTGGAGACCCAGCCCAAACCCAGAGAGCTGTAGCTGGGGAAATTTTCGCCCGAAAATGAGAGGTGCTGGTAGCCCGCGCTCTTTTCCCCGGACCTGGGAGAACAATGACTGTCCTGCTTCGCTTTCCGCCAGATCAGCGCGTGGGTCTGGGAGGAGCTGGGACCCACCTCCCACGAAGCCCTGACGGCGCAGCGGCTCAGGGTGCCCCAGCCAAGGACCACGTCTGGGGTGACGAGATCTGGGACATGAGTCACCAAAATAGATTTGACAGCCCTGGTGGGTAACTTCTAACAGAGCCATTCCTGTGATTAACGTTAATAATAATAACCACAGTAAGTATAAATTAACTGCCTTCACAAGAAAGGCTTAATTTGCATTAAGCCCCCTTTCCTAACTGGAAAAAGATAAAAGTAAATTGAGATACATTAATCACTAGGGTTTGTGTCTGAAATCACAAATCTCTATACAAGTAGGTTAACTTGATCGTACGGGCAGTCCCCAGGTACCGTGCAGAGTAACCAGTTAGCCCAGTTTTTAATTAGTCATTTATATTGAACTGGAGTTAAAATACACAGACCACGAAAAATGGATCCGTTTAAAAGGACTCAGCATTGCTACCCTGTTTTGTCGTAGCCTTATCATGCGTTAATAGGGCTTCCCTTGTGGCTCAGCTGATAAAGAAACTGCCTGTAACTGCGGGAGACCTGGGTTCGATCCATGGGTTGGGACGATCCCCAGGAGAAGGGAGAGGCTACCCACTCCAGTATTCTGGCCTGGAGAATTCCCTTGACTGTATGCTGCTGCTGCTGCTGAGTCGCTTCAGTCGTGTCCGACTCTGTGCAACCCCATAGACGGCAGCCCACCAGGCTCCCCCGTCCCTGGGATTCTCCAGGCAAGAACACTGGAGTGGGTTGCCATTTCCACGGGCTGCAAAGAGTCAGACACTACTGAGTGACTTTCACTTCACTTCTATCATGCTTCACAAAAAAGAATTGGGAGTCTTCCCTTGCTTTATTCTCATCCCCATCTCCCTGCAGTTTTATTATGGTATTTTGCAATGACCTAATTTTTTTGGCAGAATTAAACTAGAGCTGTGTGTTTCACAACGTGTGAACGACACCATTAGCAGTGATATACCAAAAGTGATTTAGCTGACATACTTTTAACAAACTCCTTTCAAAATATTTTTGGCAAGAATGTAAGACATTACTCACTACATAGAAACACGTAATTAAACAGATAATATGAGAACTTTAAGAAATGTCTTCCCGTCCCCCAGTGCAATGGTTTATGCTTCCTTCATTAAATAATTGTCCTTTTGTAATTTCAGTTTCTTTGAAACTTCACTGTTGTATGCAAATAGCCACAAACCAGGAAAAAGCAAGCAAAGGAGTATGAAATTAATACATGATAAGTTATATCAGATTTTAAAATGAGAATTATCTTCTAATTTCTTACTATGATAGTGATTATAGCGCTCATGACCTAAAGACTGTCTCCTCAGTGCTCAATTTTTCTCTGTGGAAGGTTATGCATTTCTCCTCTCAGGAGGTCAATTATATTTTAAAATTCTACTTCCAACTAAGGATGGAGTGAATTTTTGGCTTAAAATGTTTGCTTTAGTTGGCTACCATGATTAAATAAACAGGCATTATCCAAAAGCCCATTTTCTCTCCTAAACTGAAAGGGTTAACTTATCAGGAAGGCGTCTAAAAAAATTGTGCAAGAAAAACAATCCCTGGACTCTCCCATCAGTGAGTCTCAATTCTGTGTGGTAGAGATGTTGGGTGGGGGTTACTGTGAAGGCCCTTACCTGAGTGAGTATATCTCAAGGGATGGGATGAGGCATTTCAAACTGTTCTAGTCTCTAGAAAACTCAGATAGAACAGTACCTCTTGTAACTTTAAAGTACTTAAAGTTAAGAATATTTTGAACTGGCCTCACCCTGGCATCTTGTTCTCTGGTTCCTTTTATTCTTTATCCCAATTTCCTCCATTTTTTTTTAACATACATTCTTTCTAACTTATTGGTATGGATTGCTCTAAGCATATCAAATCTTGTTTCAGAATAAGTTGAAGGATGAGTAAATAATAAACATTACCAGGAAATAACTTGGAAAATGATGTAAATGCTACTTAAAAAAAAATAAAATGCAATGACCTAACAGAAAGCCCTCCAACCTGTTCTATTCTCATTGTACTAGGAAAAAACCCGAAGTCTCTAACATGGCTTACAAGGTTTTGTATGACTTTTACTCATTTCTGTTGCTAAAGGTTTTCTTCATACAACTAGAAAAAAACAAACAAAACCATGGCTGATCAAATTCCTTTTCCAAAAGAGAACATAGATTATAAAAGTCATGGCATCTTTCCTGCCTTTCTTTTCCCCAAATACTATATAGTATCTTCTTTTTTCTTACAGCAAACTTATATATTCTAAGCTTGAGAAAATTCAGTAAATATATTAGCACATATAATAGGACCTTCTTCAGCGATCAATGCAAAGAAATAGAGGAAAACAACAGAATGAGAAAGACTAGAGATCTCTTCAAGAAAATTAGAGATACCAAGGAAACATTTCATGCAAAGATGGATTTGATAAAGGACAGAAATGGTATGGACCTAACAGAAGCAGAAGATATTAAGAAGAGGTGGCAATAATACACAGAACTGAACAAAAAAGATCTTCACGACCCGGATAATCACGATGGTGTGATCACTCATCTAGAGCCAGACATCCTGGAATGTGAAGTCAAGTGGGTCTTAGAAAGCATCACTACGAACAAAGCTAGTGGAGGTGGTGGAATTCCAGTTGAGCTCTTTCAAATCCTGAAAGATGATGCTGTGAAAGTGCTGCACTCAATATGCCAGCACATTTGGAAAACTCAGCAGTGGCCACAGCACTGGAAAAGGTCAGTTTTCATTCCAATGCCAAAGAAAGGCAATGCCAAAGAATGCTCAAACTACCGCACAATTGCATTCATCTCACATGCTAGTAAAGTAATGCTCAAAATTCTCCGAGCCAGGCTTCAGCAATACGTGAACCGTGAACTTCCAGATGTTCAAGCTGGTTTTAGAAAAGGCAGAGGAACCAGAGATCAAATTGCCAACATCCGCTGGATCATGGGAAAAGCAAGAGAGTTCCAGAAAAACATCTATTTCTGCTTTATGACTATGCCAAAGCCTTTGACTGTATGGATCACAAGAAACTGAGGAAAATTCTGAGAGAGATGGGAATACCAGACCACCTGACCTTCCTCTTGAGAAATCTGTATGCAGGTCAGGAAGCAACAGTTAGAACTGGACATGGAACAAATGACTGGTTTCAAAAAGGAAAAGGAGCACGTCAAGGCTGTATATTGTCACCCTGCTTATTTAACTTCTATGCAGAGTACATCATGAGAAACGCTGGACTGGAAGAAACACAAGCTGGAATCAAGATTGCCGGGAGAAATATCAATCACCTCAGATATGCAGATGACACCACCCTTATGGCAGAAAATGAAGAAGAACTAAAAAGCCTCTTGATGAAAGTGAAAGAGGAGAGTGAAAAAGTTGGCTTAAAGCTCAACATTCAGAAAACGAAGATCATGGCATCCGGTCCCATCACTTTATGGTAAATAGATGGGGAAACAGTGGAAACATTGTCAGACTTTATTTTTTTGGGCTCCAAAATCACTGCAGATTGTGATTGCAGCCATGAAATTAAAAGACGCTTACTCCTTGGAAGAAAAGTTATGACCAACCTAGACAGCATATTCAAAAGCAGAGATATTACTTTGCCAACAAAGGTCCGTCTAGTCAAGGCTATGATTTTTCCAGTAGTCATGTATGGATGTGAGAGTTGGACTGTGAAGAAGGCTGAGCGCCGAAGAATTGATGCTTTTGAACTGTGGGGTTGGAGAAGACTCTTGAGAGTCCCTTAGACAGCAAGGAGACCTAACCAGTCCATTCTGAAGGAGATCAGCCCTGGATTTCTTTGGAAGGAATGATGCTAAAGCTGAAACTCCAGTACTTTGGCCACCTCATGTGGAAGAGTTGACTCATTGGAAAAGACTCTGATGCTGGGAGGGATTGGGGGCAGGAGGAGAAGGGGATGACAGAGGATGAGATGGCTGGATGGCATCACTGACTCGATGAACGTGAGTCTGAGTGAACTCCAGGAGTTGGTGATGGACAGGGAGGCCTGGCGTGCTGCGATTCACGGGGTCGCAAAGAGTCGGACACGACTGAGCGACTGAACTGAACTGAGGTCCCTCGTTGCAGGGACATTGTGTAGTTGAAATGGAATTGGAGGTTAAAAATTAAGTGTGTGTGTGTGTGAGCTTGCATGCATAATGTAGGGAAATCCCACACGATTAGGAAATGCAGGCAGCTTTTAAGAGCTGTGGGCAGCATCCAGCTGATAGCCTACAAGGAGCTCCAGCCACCAAGAAAATTAATTCTTCGGTATTATAACTGCAAGATTAAGAACTAAAGTGAACTGAAAAGCAGATATTTCCCCAGTCACACCTCAAATGAGACCACAACCACAATTCCAGCCAATAAACTGATTGCACCCTTATGAGATGCTAAGCAGTAGACATCTTCATAATCAACATCTTAATAACACCGAGTCCTATATCTGTTAATATATGTATTTATCCATTTACTTCTGTCTTTTAAAATTTCTCCCAGCAGTGTCTTGAAGTTTTAGTGTACATGTCTTACATGTATTTTGTTAAACTTATTTCAATATATATCCCACTGTCACTGAGAAATACTAGAAGCAATGATATTCATGTGGCAGAGTACACTTAGGCCCAGATTTTGGTTTAAAAATATGTTTCTTCACTTTAAGAGAAACCAAGAGTCTCTGTAGAAGATTCCAGGTCTGTGACAGGGAAAGTGCAAAATATACCTGGAAAATCTTCTTTTGACAGATTAAAGCTCAACATTCAGAAAACAAAGATCATGGCATCCGGTCCCATCACTTCATGGCAAATGGATGAGGAAACAGTGGAAACAGTGTCAGACTTTATTTTGGGGGGCTCCAAAATCACTGCAGATGGTGATTGCAGCCATGAAATTAAAAGACGCTTACTCCTTGGAAGGAAAGCTATGAGCAACCTAGATAGCATATTCAAAAGCAGAGACATTACTTTGCTGACTAAGGTCCGTCTAGTCAAGGCTATGGTTTTTCCTGTGGTCGTGTATGGATGTGAGAGTTGGACTGTGAAGAAGGCTGAGCACCGAAGAATTGATGCTTTTGAACTGTGGTGTTGGAGAAGACTCTCGAGAGTGCCTTGGACTGCAAGGAGATCCAACCAGTCCATTCTAAAGGAGATCAGCCCTGGGATTTCTTTGGAAGGAATGATGCTAAAGCTGCAACTCCCGTACTTTGGCCACCTCATGCAAAGAGTTGACTCATTGGAAAAGACTTTGATGCTGGGAGGGATTGGGGGCAGGAGGAGAAGGGGATGACAGAGGATGAGATGGCTGGATGGCATCACTGACATGAATCTGAGTGAACTCCAGGAGTTGGTGATGGACAGGGAGGCCTGGCGTGCTCGACTGAGTGACTGAACTGAACTGAAGAAAGACTTAAACATAATGCCACCATATCAGAACAGAGGACTTCCAAAGTATAATACAAATCTGAAACAATTAGAATATCAAAATACATATTGATATATATTGACATATATTGATAGTAACAAATTTTAAACCATTGACTAAAATAAGAAACTGATTCCATACTGATATAAATAAATAACTAGATAAGCAAATAAAAAGAAGAGAAAGGAATATTCCTTACAATTGAATGTCAGCAAAATGAATATAAAAGGAATCATGTAATTACAAACTCATTGAAAAGAAGTTGTTAGTCACTCAGTCACCTCCGATTCTTTGCAACCCCATGGACTGTAGCCCACCAGGCTCCTCTGTCCATGGAGTTCTCCAGGCAAGAATACTGGAGTGGGTAGCCATTCCATTCTCCAGGGGATCTTCTTGACCTAGGGGTTGAACCTGGGATTCTTTTACTGTCTGAGCCACTAGGGAAGCCCAGAAAAATCACTAATGGTCATTAGAATTAACTGATGAGAGTGTGATGATGGGTGGGATATTTACATAGCTTAAAGTATCACCTGGCAGGTTTCTTATTAGTTACCATGGGCAAATAGTATCTTTACAACAAAGATACTCTAACCAAGTGATTCAGTAATACTTATATTGGGACAAACCAATGGTATACACATTTTAGTAGAGCATACTGAGACGGATACAACATTACATTTATGTCATTACTGTAAAAATTGTGAACCTAATCATGAGGATGAGATTCATTGATTTCCATACAAACATACCTAGATTGAGGGACATTCTGCAAAATAACTGGCCTGTATGCTTCAAAGACTTCAAGGTCAAGAAAGGTAAAGACTGAGCTGTAGTTATTCATTGCTATGGAATGATATTACCACAATATTAGTGGCTTAAAGCAACACACGTTCATTATCTCTGTTTCTATGAATGAGGAGTCTAGGTTGGTTGAGCTGGGCACTCTGCTCAGGGGTGTCTCACAAAGCAATCAAGGTGCTGGCCAGAGCTACAATCTCATCTGAGGCTCAACTGGAGAAGGATCCTCTTGTAAGATTACTCAGACTGTTGGCAGAATTAACTTTCTTGTGATTGCAGAACTGATCAATTCTTTCTCTTGCTGGATGCTGGCTGAAACTTTTACAGGTCACTGGCTGGAGGCCCCTCTCTGGTTCTCAAAGCCACTTTCAGTGCCTTGCCACACGGAGCTTTCCAGTGTGGCCACTTTTTTCCTCAGAACCAGCAAGGGAGACAGCCTCCAGCAAGAAGGGCAGTATACGTTTTTAATAATATCATCAAAACTGTCACAGACGCATCCTCACAAGCAAACCTTTGCCATATTGTTTGTTGGAAGTGAGGGCAAAAAAACATGTTGCCTACCATCAAGCCTTCAGCCACTGCAGCTGTCCCAACCGTGTGCCCAGAGGGGAATATAGGATGGAGAAACACAGGATACTAGCTCTAGATGGTTAAGATGCATCTAGACTAGTTTCTATGACCCCAGACTCTAGCATCTTCCCATACACAGAAAAGCACTAAAATCATTCATTTCAGATGGCTCTGTGTGTGTGTGTGTGTGTGTGTGTGTGTGTGTATGATTAGCAATAATATTTTGATGTTTGACAACATGGTTTTTGTTTTGGTTTTCAGCAAAAACTCTTTCATGTCCTGGCTCCTCCGTTATCTCCTTGGAATAGTCCCTCCGAGCTATTGGAGAGGATGTGTCCTAGGCTATGAGCTTCTCTAGTGGCTCTGATGGTAAAGAATCTGCCTGCAATGCAGGAGTCAGGTTCGATCCTTGGGTCAGGAAGATCCCCTGGACAAGGAAATGACAACCTACTCCAGCATTCTTGCCTGGAGAATTCCATGAACAGAGGAGCCTGGTGGACTACAGTCCATGGGGTCACAAAGAGTTGGAGACAACTGAGGGACTAACACTTTCACTTTTCATCCTAGGCTATAGTCCTTAGTAAGGGCAATGAATAAAATATAATTCTCAACTTTTAGGTTGTACCTTTTTTTTTTAGTAGAAAGAAACAAATTAAGGTTTTGCCCTTGATCATACCAGGGTGTAAATAGAGGATGAAGGGATCATGGAGGCTACCTCAAGAATCCACCTAGAATAATATTGTGGAATAAGGTACAGTGATTGGGACATGACATGTGTTCAGTAGCTATTTGGTGGGTCAATTTAAAAAGAAATGTGGGCTTTTTAAAGAGTATTTTGGCAGTTGTTTTTGTTCAGTCGTTAAGTCTTTGTGACTGTGGACTGCAGCACACCAAGCTCTTCTGTCTTCCACTCTCTCTCAGACTTTGCTCAAATTCCTGTCCACTGAGTCAGTGATGCTATCTAGTCATCTCAGCCTCTGCTGCCCCCTTCTCCTTTTGCCTTCAGTCTTTCCCAGCATCAGGGTCTTTTCCAAGGAGTCAGCTTTTTGCATCAGGTTTCCAAAGTATTGGAGCTTCAGCTTCAGCATCAGTCCTTCCACTGAAGATTCAGGACTGATTTCCTTTAGGATTGATTTCCTTGGTTTGATTGGTTTGATTTTCTTGCAGTCCATAGGACTCTCAAGAGTCTTCTCCAGCACCACAATTCAAAAGCATCAATTCTTTGGCATTCAGCCTTCTTTATGGTCCAACTCTCACATCTGTGCATGACTACTGGAATAAACAGTTTTGACATATGGACCTTTGTCAGCAAAGTGATGTCTCTGCTTTGTAAAATGTTGTCTAGGTTTGTCATAGCTTTCCTTCCAAGGAGCAAGTGTCTTTTAATTTCATGGCTGCAGTCACTATCCACATTGATTTTGGAGCCCAAGAAAATAAAATCTGTCGTTGCTTCCACTTTTCCCCCTTTTATGAAGTGATGGAACTGGATGCCATGGTCTTAGTTTTTTGAATGTTGAGTTTCAAGGCAGCTTTTTCACTCTCCTCTTTCACCATCGTCAAGAGGCTCTTTAGTTCCTCTTTACTTTCTGCCATAAGGGCAGTTTCATCTGTATATCTGAGGTTGTTGATACTTCTCCCAGCAATCTTGATTCCAGCTTGTGATTCATCAAGCCTGGCAGTTGTATGATGCTTATTTAACTGCATATAAGTTAAATAAGCAGGGCGACAATATACAGTCTTGCCATACTCTTTTCCTCATTTTGAACCAGCCCATGTCTGGTTCCAACTGTTGCTTCTTGACCTGCATACAAGTTTCTCACGAGGCAGGTCAGGTGGGGTCTCGTATTCCCATCTCTTTAGGAACTTTCCACAGTTTTCAGTGATCCACACAGTCAAAGGCTTTGGTGTAGTCAGTGAAGCAGAAGTAGATGTTTTCCTGGAATTCCCTTGTTTTCTCCATAATCCAATGAATGTTGACAATTTTATCTCTGGTTCCTTGGCCTTTTCTAAATCCATCTTATACATCTTGAAGTTCTCGATTCATGTCCTGCTGAAGCCTAGTTTGAAGGATTTTGAGTATAAGCTTACTAGCATGTGAGATGAGTGTAATTATATGGTAGTTTGAACATTCTTTGGAATGGAAAGGCATTCCATTGGGATTGGAATGAAAACTGATTTTTTTCCAGTCCTGTGGCCACTGCCGAGTCTTCCAAATTTGTTGAGATACTGAATGCAGCACTTTAACAGCATCATCTTTTAGAATTTTAAATAGCTTTAAAATTTCACTCAACTTTGATACTGCCTATGGCAGTACTTTTGCTTGTTGAATATATGTAAATATGTCAGCAACTGATCTTTGGGGAAGGTTTATTTCTTTTAGTGGTCTGTGGAAGTCTTATCACCCTTCACAAGATCATCCTTTATTTTTAGCAGCACTAGGCTCATGTGAGCTAGCAGTTTTCTACAGAGAGTGTTGGAGTACATATTTCAAGGTGTCGCATGGTAGGGATCAGCTTAATATTTTAGCTGCGTAAATTTAAATCAAACCATAATCATCAATTTCAAAGACAGAGCCAACCTATGAATAATAAGACTGTGTTATGGTGCAGTGCAATGATTTCAATCAGTACACAGCATTTTCCCTCCAAATCAAACATAGGGCTCTTGAGGTAGCCAAGAATTCTATTTGATATATAAAGGCTGATCCATGTGAAGAGACATTACATGGTGGATGGCGAGCAGCTGTTCTTCACATCAAGGAAGGTCACAACGAGAGGAAATGGACTTACATTCAAACAGGAGAGATTTTGGACAGATACTAGACACACGTTCCTGACAAAGGGATGCAGCACAGATGGATTCAGGATGAAAAACAACTGTGGAATTTCCCCCTAGCAACTTTTACAAATGAGGTGGACAACCATCTGTTGGTAATGCTTTGAAGTCCTGTCTCAGGGCAGATCAACCTCAAGAACTCCTGGGGTTTCTCACTGCCCTTTCACCTGCATCTGGAGAAGATATTAAACAGAAGAATGATGTTGTTTTAATTGATCAGTATAATATGCACCATTCACGGGAACATAAAATAACCTAAAACACCTATATCCAGAACAAACCTATGCTCTTTTCATCCACTTTCCTGTTAAAGAAAAGATTTCATTCTCTAGAGAAAATATCTTGTGCTAGTCAGAATGGCTAAAAATAAAATAATTAGTTTAGAAAGAAATAGCAAGGAGTGAAACATTTTTAAAAGTCAACTGCATCTGGGTGTGACACACTTAACTAAAAACCAGTTTAAAAGTAGGTCATTTAAAAATAGACTCTTTAAAGGTTAAAGGAACAAAAATGTGTATGTTTAAATGTGAATCAAGAGATACAGTTTTGTTGATCTTGATTCCAGCCTAGAGAATCATTTGTCTTTCCTTTGTAAGTTACAGACTAAACTTTCTTTAGGTGATGCTCAGTCTCATTTAAAATATCTCAGATGACTGCATAGGCCTCATTAGGAAGCCTGGCTCTTTCCAAATATGTAAGGAAAGTGTGATTTAATTATAATGCCACAAGAAAAAAAAAAAAAAAGAACCTCATGACCAGAGATAATTTTCATCTTATAAGAGCAGCTTTTGGATAACTTGTTTGACTCACCTCTTTGAAAACAAAAATCAACATTTTATAATTTAATAAAATCAACTAAAACTCAAAAAAGACCCTACGTATTAGGAATACCTATGGGGAATTCTTCATTCAACTTTGCTACATGCCTTGAAAATAATACATGTTTTAAATAAACAAAGCCTGTATGGAGATAAAGCCAGAAGTTCATTCTTTTCACAGTGACTCAATTTTCCTATTCACTTCTTATAGGGAAATGAACAATATGTTGAAAGTAGGTAATGTGCAACATTCTAGTCTAGAAGTTCCAGGATAAAATTCCAGCTATGCTTACATAAAACATTGTCTTTAAATAATAGCACTTCCAAGAAGAGCAGTCAATAAATCAGTTGAAAGAAGGAACTGCTCTATGGAACAGGCCCTGCCTGATTCCTTCAGTTCATTTGTTTTCATTCTTCTCTGTCAGTGAAATCACTGAGGTGGTGCATATATTGAAAGTATTGTGCAATACTGGTCTGAGAACTTGAAAAACATTTCTATAATGTCTTAAAACTCTAGAATTGATCAATGTAAGTTATCTTCTCTTTGCCATAGTTACCTTGGAAAGCCTTATGTTTTTATAAACTGTGTTGCTATTGCTCGAAACATTTTGGGAAATTCCTCTTTGAATTGCTTTCAAAGTCTGCATTTGACTTTTTTGCATCTCTTCAGTAGTGACAATATTTTGGTTTGTAGATTTCATGATGAGAGTGATTTTTTTTTCTTTTGGTATATTTTAAAAAGCCCAAAGTTACATCACCTATGGTCTGGTGGGAAATAAGAAGGTGGTTGTTGTTTTTTTTTTTTTTTTTTTTTGTAAAATGGTTATAAGGTTATGAGACTGATTTTTATAGTCTAGATTAGAAGTTTGTATTATCCTGTTTGTCAGCTATGTGACTGCCCAACACCTCAGTTTCTTTATTTGTAACAAGAGTAACCATGGTTCACATAGACTTGTTCTATTAAGTGATATAACAAATACTCCATAGTAGTCAGAGTGCCCAGCACACAGTTAAACAGTTCTCACCCGGAAAATAACTCCAGGAAGGGATTTCTAGACCTCTCCTTTCTATTAAACTCTCAATCCATCGATTCAGATCCAGCACATCATTCAAAACTGACTCCAAATCCATTCTCTGCAGTCACCTTTTTTGTGTAAATAACTCATTTTGTAATTTTCTCTTTTTCCAACCAGTCATGGAGTTCTCAAGACTAATCTTTCATCATTACTCTTAATCTTTTTCTCCAACCCACTTCCTGTCTTCAATCCTTGAAGCCACGCCTTCTTCATGCTGTAGGCAGAGTGATCTTTCCAAAGTGTTAGCCTGATGGAGTCACTTCCCTCTTAAATCATTTTAATGTCTTCCCATTATCTTCTGGTAGAGGACAATCTTCTCAGTAGGACATAGAAAGCTATTTGTGATCTGAAGTTGGTTTACTGCAGAAACTCAATGCCACGTTTCTTTAAATGTAGCATATTATCATGTTCCTAGGATTTTGCATGAGGCTGAAATTTGTTCTCTTTCGCTTCTGGCTAATTCCTACTATTTCCTCTGGATTTATTTTAGACAGTAAGTGCTCCAGGAAGCTCCACACTCTCAAGCTCTCTAAGGGCCCCACTTCCCACACAGGGTTTATTTATGTATACCTCTTAAGTAATCTTGTAACACCTGCTCAGCCATTGCACTGTATTGTTACCCTCTATTTATCTGAAATTTATTTACGGGTATTGTGTCTTATTCAAACCAGTCTTAGTTACACCCTCCAGGACCTTGTGTTCATATTTGTATCCCTAGGAACACAATGTGCTCAATTGCTCAGTTGTGTCTGACTCTTTGCGACCCCATGAACTGTAGCCAGGCTCCTCTGTCCATGGGATTTTCCTGGAA
>NW_024080465.1:111134-139597 GCF_014754425.2 Oryx dammah
CTGATTTTTATAGTCTAGATTAGAAGTTTGTATTATCCTGTTTGTCAGCTATGTGACTGCCCAACACCTCAGTTTCTTTATTTGTAACAAGAGTAACCATGGTTCACATAGACTTGTTCTATTAAGTGATATAACAAATACTCCATAGTAGTCAGAGTGCCCAGCACACAGTTAAACAGTTCTCACCCGGAAAATAACTCCAGGAAGGGATTTCTAGACCTCTCCTTTCTATTAAACTCTCAATCCATCGATTCAGATCTAGCACATCATTCAAAACTGACTCCAAATCCATTCTCTGCAGTCACCTTTTTTGTGTAAATAACTCATTTTGTAATTTTCTCTTTTTCCAACCAGTCATGGAGTTCTCAAGACTAATCTTTCATCATTACTCTTAATCTTTTTCTCCAACCCACTTCCTGTCTTCAATCCTTGAAGCCACGCCTTCTTCATGCTGTAGGCAGAGTGATCTTTCCAAAGTGTTAGCCTGATGGAGTCACTTTCCTCTTAAATCATTTTAATGTCTTCCCATTATCTTCTGGTAGAGGACAATCTTCTCAGTAGGACATAGAAAGCTATTTGTGATCTGAAGTTGGTTTACTGCAGAAACTCAATGCCATGTTTCTTTAAATGTAGCATATTATCATGTTCCTAGGATTTTGCATGAGGCTGAAATTTGTTCTCTTTCGCTTCTGGCTAATTCCTACTATTTCCTCTGGATTTATTTTAGACAGTAAGTGCTCCAGGAAGCTCCACACTCTCAAGCTCTCTAAGGGCCCCACTTCCCACACAGGGTTTATTTATGTATACCTCTTAAGTAATCTTGTAACACCTGCTCAGCCATTGCACTGTATTGTTACCCTCTATTTGTCTGAAATTTATTTACGGGTATTGTGTCTTATTCAAACTAGTCTTAGTTACACCCTCCAGGACCTTGTGTTCATATTTGTATCCCTTGGAACACAATGTGCTCAATTGCTCAGTTGTGTCTGACTCTTTGCGACCCCATGAACTGTAGCCAGGCTCCTCTGTCCATGGGATTTTCCTGGAAGAACACTGGTGTAGGTTACCATTTCCTCCTCCAGGTAACATAATAGGGCTCAGTAATCATTTATAGAATGAACGAATGAATGAATAATGTTTCTGATGTCTCATTTACCATTCTTGTGACTCATTAACAATTTTTACTGTTACTAAGATTTTTTAAAAAACTGTCAAATTTTGGCCCTCACACCTGCCCTCTCTGCCTTGGAAAAATCCAAATACTTGCATTGAATCTACCTCAACCTCTCACTTAATGTGGATCTTTAAGGATCATCTTAAAGGATCATCTCAGAAGGGTCTTCTGAGTAAACAAATAAGACACACAATCAGAACTGCCAAACAGAGCTGTGATTTTCCTGAGGTGTTTGTCTACCCTGGACATTATATTCTATATTTACTACTTGTTTTTTTTTTTTTTTTAATTCCTGATGTCTGTAAGCTCCATAAGATTGAGTTTGCTTCATTCACCACTGGGTCATCAGGTCCCACAATACTATCTGGCACATAGTGGGTCTTTAATTTTAAGTAAAGTATTGAATACCAGATTACAAGATCCTTCAACCAGTCCATTCTGAAGGAGATCAACCCTGGGATTTCTTTGGAAGGAATGATGCTAAAGCTGAAACTCCAGTACTTTGGCCACCTCATGCAAAGAGCTGACTCATTGGAAAAGACTTTGATGCTGGGAGGGATTGGGGGCAGGATGAGAAGGGGACGACAGAGGATGAGATGGCTGGATGGCATCACCGACTCGATGGACGTGAGTCTGAGTGAACTCTGGGAGATGGTGATGGACAGGGAGGCTTGGCGTGCTGCGATTCATGGGGTCGCAAAGAGTCGGACACAACTGAGCGACTGAACTGAACTGAACTGAACTGAGAACAGTAAATTGTGTATGTTCCACATCATAACCTAAAATGTTATATAGTATGTGATTGACAGATACATGTTCATGTATTTTTCTGTTGTAGTTGCCAATAAAAAGTAACAGCGTGCCTCTTGAGGCAGACAGTACCTGTAGGTATCCTTTGAGGGGGAAAATTAAAAATTAAGTGAGCACTTCCAACCTGTGAGAAAGAGGGCAGACAGTTTCTTTGAATCAGATCTGCTAAAAGTCGCATGAAATAGTTATGTACATGTGGTATAGGAAGGTTTCCCCTGAAGGGGAAACCTGGGACCCCTTGAGCAAAGAAAGATTCCTAGGATGGAGTTAGATTAATTTGCATAAGGAACTTGGAACTTCTGGAAGAGATGAACTAAAATGTATATCTTAATCCCCTGAGATTTAGCCCCGGGAGGCAGCCGGGGGTGGCAGGGGTTGGTGGAGACTGTGGCAAGCTGAGTCAGGATTTCTCTGATCTAGGTACAGGGGCAGAGAAGAGCGCTGGGCTCCTCCTGAGGAAAATTCATCTGCCAAAAGGGCAGAGGTGGTTTCACCTCAAAGTTACAGAAGCATACCGCATAATTCACTTACTGGACGCCTTCTGAGTCTGAGTGAGTCCCTAGCGATGCGGTCACGTTGTTGCAACTACTTAACTGCTGACATTGAGCGAATGACTGTTTCCACCCAATATTTCCTCCTCAGACTCCAGTAATATCACTGGAGTGACTGAAGGCATTTTGGGGATTCAGCTAAAAGGAAGTTGAGTTAGGAATACATTTAGTTTGGTTTAAGGGGGATATCTTTATGTGGTTCAAAGTCAGTTCATTTTTTAAACAATTAATTTGTATCGGAGTAAAGTTGAGCAAACTCTGGGAAATAGTGAAGGACAGGGAAGCCTGGCATGCTGCAGCCCACGGCAGGGTCGCAAGGAGTCGGACGTGCCTGAGCAACTGAACAACAACAAATAGTTGCTTCACAATATTGTGTTAGTTCCTGCTGTACCGCAAAGTGAGTCAGCCATTCGTATCCCCTCTTTTTTGGATTTCCTTCCCATCTAGGTCACCACCAAGTATTGAGTAGAGTTCCCTGTGCTGCACAGTAGGTCCTCATTCATTATTTATCTGTTTTATACATAGTATAAAACTATGTATATGTGTATATGGCGATCCCAATTCATCCCCCCCTCTCACTCCCCAATCCTGGTGTCCATATGTTTGTTCTCTACGTCTGTGTCTCTATTTCTGCTTTGCAAATAAGTTCTTCTGTATCATCTTTCTAGATTCTACATATAATTGATATTATGTTTGTTTTTCTTTTTCTGTCATTTCTTTTTATTGTTGAGTTTTTGCTAGCTGCCCTGATGTAGGAATGACTTATAAGAATATCCCTACCACCCATTCTTTTTTTTAACTAACGCTTTATTATTTTAGTATTATTTTTGTTGTTGTTCAGTCAGTAAGTCATGTCCAATTCGTTGCAACTCCATGAACTGCAGCATGCCAGGCTTCTCTGTCCTTCACTATCTCAAGGAATTTGCTCAAACTCATGTCCATTGAGTTAGTGATGCCATCCAACCATCTCATCCTCTGTTGCCCCCTTTTCCTCTTGCCTTCAAACGTTCCCAGCATCAGGGTCTTTTCCAATGAGTCAGCTCTTTGCATCAGGTGGCCAAAGTATTGGAGCTTCAGCTTCAGCACCAGTCCTTCCAATGAGTATTCAGGGTTGATTTAAGATTGACTGGTTAGATCTTCTTGCTGTCCAAGGAACTCTCAGAATCACCTAATCCCAGGACAAGAAAGGTCAGACATCCTGTCAAGATATGAATGTGCCTTAAATCACCTGTCACTAGAATTATGTGGATAATTCTAGAGAAAAAAGACTCTGATTTGGAGAATCTGGAAAACTGTGAAGAAACTGTTTAAAATGAAACTGCAAGATGTTTTAAAATACTGGACAGCGAAAAAATTCTGGAAGGTTTAGAAGGAAAATGCTACTTTACTAGCCTTTGCTGAAAAAGGTATTAACTATTTGATTCTGGAGAGAAACGAGAAAGAAAAGGACGTAGAGTATGGTTTCCAGGGCCTCCACCTGATACTCTACCATTCCCTACCCTCCATTATTTTTTTTAAACAGAACTTCATGGTGGCAGAGGACATGGTGCCTGACGTTGCTAGACTCTTGGGGGTGCAAGTGCACTGTATCCCGAGTTTCAGTATGCACGCCCAACAGACTAAGATGTTGCTAATGGAGCTGTGTAAGATAATTTGTAAAGATATTCCAATGGTGGGATTCCAATCAGAAGTAAGTCTGTTTTCTCCTGTAGGTGGGAAATAGACTACCAGAAATTGAGTATGTGTAGGTAGTGAAATTCTAGCCCCAAAAGAACACTGTTCCATATGAACACAGATTAAGAATGAAAGGCACAACAACAGGAAATACAAAGGTAGGTAATGAAGGGCTTCTGTGGTTCCCTCCTCATCGTCATTCTTATGTTCTCCTGTATAACCATAGCGCAGTGCTTGAAAGTCCAAAAACAAATATTTGAAGATTAGGAGAGGCACTGGGTATCTTCTGTTTGTTCCTCTGGCTCTTCTGTTCCCCAGAGGGCTGACTTATAAGGACTGTATAAACAAGTTCCTTTGGAGGCAAGAATATACAGTGGAGAAAAGACAGCTCTTCAATAAGTGATGCTGGGAAAACTGGACAGCTGCATGTCAAAGAACGAAATCAGAACATTCTCTAACACCATGTACAAGGTTAAATTCAAAGTGGATCAAAGACCTAAATATAAGACCGGATACGATAAAACTCCGGAAAACTCAGGCAGGACACTGACATAAATTTCAGCAATATCTTTTTGGAACCATCTCCTAGAGGAATGGAAATAAAAACAAAAATAAATATATGGGACCTAATTTAACTTAAAAGCTTTTGCACAGTAAACAAAACCATGAACAAAATGAAAAGATAACCTAAAGAATGGGAGAAAATACTTACAAACAGTATAATCAATAAAGGATTAATATCAAACATATATAAATGGCTCAATATAAAAAAAACAACCCAATAAAAAAAATGGGCAGAAGATCTATATCGACATTTCTCCAGATAGGACATACAGATGGGTAACAGGAACATGAAACTATGCTCAACATTGCTAATTGTTAGAAAAATGCAAATCAGAACTACAATGAGGTATATCACCTCACACTGGTCAGAATGACCATCATCACAAAGTCTACAAATAATAAATACTGGAGAGAGTGTGGAGAAAAAGCAACCCTCCTACACTGTTGGTAGGAATGTAAATTGGTGCAGCCACTATGAAGGACAGTATGGAATTTCCTGAAAAAACTAAAAATAAAGTTACCATATGATCCTGCAGTTCCACTCCTGGACATAAATCCAGAGAAAACTATAATTCAAAAAGATGCATACACTCCAATGTTCACTGCAGCACTCCTTATAGTAGCCAAGACATGTACGCAACCCAAACATCCACTACAGATGAATGGATAAAGAAGATGTGGTGTATTTATACAATGGAATACTACTCAGTCATAAAAAGAATGAAATTGGCAGAGACACGGATGGACCTAGAGATTGTCATGCTAAGTGAAGTAAGTCAGACAGAGAAAGGCAGATATCATATGATGGCAGATATATCTGGAGTCTACAAAAATGATGCAAAGGAACTTACTTACAGAAGAGAGACTGACAGACATAGAAAACAAACTCATAGTTTTCAAAGGGGAAATGGGGAAGGAGAGATAAGTTAGGAGTTTGGGATTAGTACAGATACACTACCATATATAAAATAAATAACCAACAAGGTCCTACTGTATGGCACAGGGAACTATACTCAATATTTTGTGATAACCTATAAGGGAAAAGAATCTGAAAAAGAATATATATATATGTATATATATGATCTGAATCTCATTTACTGTACACCTGAAATGAATACATTGTAAATCAACTATTGTTCAATTTAAAAATATAAATATAAAAATATATTAACCAATATAATATATAAGTTGTGGTTATAAAAGTATAATAATATAAATTCGTAAATTTTCTCATTTTACTAAATTTTTGTAGGATTGAAAAGAACACGTTCCTTTGCCCTCTGGCTATTGGTTGTCTTGGTTAACAGGGAGTATCAGCAAGAGAGGGCAGGCCAGGAGGAACATGAGCTCAGAATCTTTAATGAACCTGATATGGTAAACTAAACATGATGTCATTTTTTTTCTTTTTGCCGTTGAAGGGTGAAGTCTAACTCCTGTCTCCCCTGTAATCAGGACTGGCCTAAGTAACTTGCTCGAATGACTGACGCAGTGGAAGTGACATTTTGAGGCTTCTGAGACTAGATCGTCACAAGCAGACTTACCCACTGCTTCAGTCTCTTGGAGCACTCACTCTTGGAGTTCTGAGCTGTCTTGTAAGTGAGAGGTCAACTACCCTGAGACTTCCCTGCTGGAAGGACCCGTAGGGAGAGAGCATGGCGAGAGTGATGCTGGCCACCCGCGGGCCGTTCCAGCGCTCTGAGGCAGATATGTGAGTGAGGACAACGTCTTGGAGGACACGGCAGTCCCAGCAGATATCTCGTGAAGAAGAACCAAAGGAGCCAGCCAACAGCCTTAGTGAGGCCCCAGATACACATGACCCCTGTTCTGCTAGCTCAGACAGCTCCAGCTGCTGCAACCACCCCAGCCGAGGCTCCAGGATTTTGTGAAGCAAGAATAATCCATCCCTGCTGTGCCCTGCCAGAATTAGTGACCCACAAAACTGTGGGCACAGTATGTGATTATCGTTTCACAGCAATAAACAGCCAAACACCTGGTAACCGCCTAGCTGGGTGAGCCCTGGTAGACTGTGTTCCTCTGCCAAAGACAGCCTCTCCATAGAACCGCTCTCGCTTTACAGCCTGCGGGAGGGAATGACTCCCGGCCATCACGCACTGTACTATCTTTTGTTATTGGCTTTTAAAACTCTTGTCCACTTTCAAAATAAAGTCCCTTAATTAAATTCTCCTGAATCACCTAGTTTGAGAGTGTTATCTGTTTCTTGTCAGGATCTTGGCTTATAAACCAGACTTGATATATATACACGTCTCAAGATTTATTAAAGAGCAGAGGAGAGAGCTATAGTCTATGTAAGGAGGTTCAAAATTATGCTTTAGAAAGCCACAAATTAGTAAAACAGCACATGTACATACTTATATCAGGTAATTAGCATGCTACCCTTAATGAAATATTTTAGAATACTTTAGAAGAGACGAGGTGTTTTAAGACTATCCTTAAGGTTTTTTGGATTCATTGAGTCTTACTCATTCTTTTGCTTTCTGTGAAAATTGGTCATTTTCTGGCACTGTGTTATTTTATTTAACAGTTTTATGTCACACTTTCTATATTCCAGGCACTCTGGAATAATATACAAATAATAATTCACTCAATCCTCCTAATAACCCTATCAGCCATGTGCTATTATCGCCATTTTACAGATGAAGACACTGGGGCATGCAGAGATTATATTAATGGGCAAAGGGCTCACAGTAAGTGGCAGAGCTAGTGACTGAAGCCACACAGTTCAGCTAGAGGGTATGCACTCTTTGCCACTGTGTTATGCTGTGAGGTCTTGTCAGGATGATGTTTAAAAGTGTGGGAGTGTTTAAAGAAAACAAAAATAAGGATTATATAAAACTTCCAAACTAGTAACAGTAGAGAGCCATTACCTTTTCCTGGACTGAAGGAAAGGGAGAAGTTACCAGAAATCAAGGGAACTGTTGGTACAGGGTGTCTGACAAAAGTTGGTAGCATTTAGGGAGACATGCAGATAGCAAAAGATGACCCGGTGGAGGAGGAGGAGGGTGAATACACTCATCTCATTGTCCCATGCCCTCCAATCTGCTTATCTAACCCACCTGAAGCCACGTGGCCAGGGCAGTCCACGTAGGTCAGCCTCCCAGGACTACAGAGCAGGGTGCTGGTGAGAATGTTGGAGGATGGGTCTGGACAAGCAAATAGAAGAGAGCCAACACACCAAAATCTTACTGAGGGTCAGGTTAGGGTGGAGTAAGGTGAGAAGGGTGTTTTGGAGAATTACCGGGGTTCCATATAGTGCTCTAGATGAGTGTGGCTGGGGCTCGAAAGGCCACCATTTACAGACTTTATGTTGTACCATATGACCTTACCATTTTTATAGGTAAAACACCTGGAAAAATTGGCAGTTTCATATAGTTCAACCTAATAGTCTGTGTATTTTCCCATAAAGTTGCTAATAGATAAAACTACTCATACCAGATGACTAATGTTGCTTCTCACTTGTCAGAGTTCGGGTTGTTAAACAGAATGGGTATTCTCATTGGACTACATGAAACGATTTTTCTCTTCTTCGGTTGTTCAGGGATGAGTTATTGCTCTTCTCTGTTACCATGTCTTGGTCAGAACCACCCTAGTCTCTCTGGACAGGTCACTCTAACTCCAGATTTCTGTCTTGGTCCCGGTCTCTCTGAGGCTCCAAGGTTCTTCATGCAAATCTCTCGTATGGGTTTTTAAGCAGCAACAGTGAGGAGTGAGTGTCCAAAGGAATCTATCCTCATAGGTGCCCCCTCACTATATTCATGTAACTAGGAAAATCACTTTTATTAGTTTCCTATGGTTGTGGCGAGTGGCTTAACACAAACCTATTCTTTTACACTTCTGGAAGTCAGAGGGCTGAATTAAGTCTCACAGGGCTAAAATCAGTGGGACTAAAACTGATGTGTCTGCAGGATTGGTTCATTTTGGAAGAGAATCCATTTCTTGCCTCTTCCAACTTTTAGAAGCTGCTAGCATTCCTTGGCTCATGTCCACATGGCTCCAGTCTCTACTCTACTGTTGGCAAGGACCCACCAGACTGGAACTGTCTGGTCCCTGGGGTTCTTGGTAAATTGATGGTGGGGTAGGGAGGGGAGGGTTGGGGGTGAAGAAAGTAATCTATACCAATTACTATATTCTTTATTCTTTGCTCTTCACTAAAACAAACAATCTTATAACACTATAAAATAAAAGGATTTGTACTTATGTTTCAGTTCCTTTGATGGTTAACTTCTTTAATTAGGAGACTCTGTCAATGGGAATTTTCTAGAAGTCGCTAAACCTTTATGGTCTGTGTGCATGCATGCTCAATCGCTCAGTCGTGTTCGACTCTTTGTGACCCCATGGACTGTAGCTCCTCTGTCCATGGAATTTTCCAGGCAAGAATACTGGAGTGGGTTGCCATTTCCTTCTCCAGGGAATCTTCCCAACTCAGGGATGGAACCCGTGTCTCCTGCACTGAGACTCCTGGGCCTATTTTATGTCAGGCATTGTTTCATGATCTTATATAGTTCATCTCATTGAAATCTTCCCTCCTTCAGTGAGGCAGATTTTCTATTTTATAGATGAAGAGATAAGGCTCAGGAATTTTTTCTAGCTGGTTATAAGAGACAGGTCTCTAGCCATATTATTGGTTTATAAGCATCAATTATGGTCACATTTAAATCAAATGGCAAGTGAAGCAACAGTATTGCTGGATGCTTGGATGCAGCTAATCTAGGAACACAGCCAAGATTAAATATAATTGTAAGATGTAATGAGAGTTTACATAGGTCCTATTTTGTTCTAATTAATAACTCACTCCAAACAAACCCTATTATCAAATACCCCAGCATATCCTCCTTACACTCTCTCACCACTAAATCCCTGAACTATATATATGTCAGTAATGTATGAAAGATGTGTAAAAAGTACCTTGAGTAAGGATGAGTGTGTGTATGCTAAGTCACTTCAGTCATGTCCAACTTTTTCTGACCCCATGGGCTATAGCCCACCAGGCTCCTCTGTCCATGGGATTCTTCAGGCAAGAATACTGGAGTGGTTGCCCATGGCTTCCTCCAGGGGATCCTCCTGACCCAGGGTTCAAACACATGTTTCCTGCGGCTCCAGACTTGCAGGTGGGTTCCTTACCACTGTGCCACTGGGGAAGCCCAGGTAAGGGTAGTGCTCATTAAAGTTTGGTTGAATAAAAAGTTAGAAAAAAACATAATCTGAAATGCGCAGTAACAAATAGAGAAGGCAAATAAAATGTTTGATACCATCCCAAAGTTACAGCCTTATTCTTTACCACTGAGCCACCTGGGAAGCCCAGTTTAAAAAACAGCAGCCACAAAATGACCGAGTTGGTATATAAGTCTTTTTTGAAAAAATGTTGAAAGCCCACCATGAAACTGAAAGAAAGGACTGCAAAAATCTCCTGACTGAAAGGTCATGAAGCTACAGAATAACAGTTCTCTATATATAGAAGAGTAACTGCTGCCTCAAACTTTTTGCCTGCTTTTGATTTTTGGAGGGCTGTATTTTAAATATCAACAATCACCATTTGAAACAGACATTGCCGCTGCATACAAGCATTGGTTTCTGCCTTCCTTTCAACAATACCTAGACTTTATTTAAGTTCTCTTCTCTTCGCCACACCTCTCGTAAGTCTCAGGAGAACCTGACCTCATCACTCCAGGTTCCTCTGGCAGGTGGGTCTAGAGCACCTAAAGCTAGCCGCACCTCTAGACCAAGTGATGGGTGCCAGAGATGATGCGACCCAGTTAACTGAAAAGAGGTTTCCAAGGGGCCTCTGAGAAAGACTTACTATCACAATGAGAGAGATTCCTAGAGTAACCCTCTCTCTAGACATTATCCTGAAAATAGAACTTCTATTTAGAGTCAGATGGGTCATGGTGGAGAGGTCTGACAGAATGTGGTCCACTGGAGAAGGGCAGTATGAAAAGGCAAAATAATAGGATACTGAAAGAGGAACTCCCCAGGTCGGTAGGTGCCCAGTATGCTACTGGAGATCACTGGAGAAATAACTCCAGAAAGAATGAAGGGATGGAGCCAAAGCAAAACAATATGCAGTGGTGGATGAGACTGGTGATAGAAGCAAGGTCCGATGCTGTAAAGAGCAATATTGCATAGGAACCTGGAATGTCAGGTCCATGAATCAAGGCAAATTGGAAGTGGTCAGACAGGAGATGGCAAGAGTGAATGTCGACATTCTAGGAATCAGCGAACCAAAATGGACTGGAATGGGTGAATTTAACTCAGATGACCATTATATCTACTACTGCAGGCAGGAATCCCTTAGAAGAAATGGAGTAGCCATCATGGTCAACAAAAGAGTCTGAAATGCAGTACTTGGATGCAAACTCAAAAACGACAGAATGATCTCTGTTCGTTTCCAAGGAAAACCGTTCAGTATCACAGGAATCCAGGCCTATGTCCCAACCAGTTATGTTGAAGAAGCTGAAGTTGAACAGTTCTATGAAGACCTACAAGACCTTTTAGAACTAACACCCCCAAAAAGATGTCCTTTTTATTATAGGGGACTGGAATGCAAAAGTAGGAAGTCAGGAAACACCTGGGGGTAACAGGCAACTTTGGCCTTGGAATACGGAATGAAACAGGGCAAAGGCTAATAGAGTTTTGCCAAGAGAACGCACTGGTCATAGCAAACACCCTCTTCCAACAACAAGAGAAGACTCTACACATGGACATCACTAGATGGTCAACACCGAAAACAGATTGACTATATTCTTTGCAGCCAAAGATGGAGAAGCTCTATATAATCAGCAAAAACAAGACCAGGAGCTGACTGTGACTCAGATCATGAACTCCTTATTGCTAAATTCAGACTTAAACTGAAGAAACTAGGGAAAACCACTAGATCATTCAGGTATGACCTAAATCAAATCCCTTATGATTATACAGTGGAAGTGAGAAATAGATTTAAGGGACTAGATCTGATAGATAGATTGCCTGATGAACTATGGACGGAGGTTCGTGACATTGTACAGGAGACAGGGATCAAGACCATCCCCATGGAAAAGAAATGCAAAAAGGCAAAATGGCTGTCTGAGGAGGCTTTACCAATAGCTGTGAAAAGAAGAGAAGTGAAAAGCAAAGGAGAAAAGGACAGATATAAGCATCTGAATGCAGAGTTCCAAAGAATAGCGAGGAGAGATAAGAAAGCCTTCCTCAGCGATCAGTGCAAAGAAATCAACACAATGGGAAAGACTAGAGATCTCTTCAAGAAAATTAGAGATACCAAGGGAACATTTCATGCAAAGATGGGCTCGATAAAGGACAGAAATGATATGGACCTAACAGAAGCAGAAGATAGTAAGAGGAGGTGACAAGAATACACAGAACTATACAAAAAAGAGCTTCATGACCCAGATAATCACGATGGTGTGATCACACATCTTCCACATTCTGGAATGTGAAGTCAAGTGGGCCTTGGAAAGCATCACTACGAACAAAGCTAGTGGAGGTGATGGAATTCCAGTTGAGCTATTTCAAATCTTGGAAGATGATGCTGTGAAAGTGCTGCACTCAATATGCCAGCAAATTTGGAAAACTCAGCAGTGGCCACAGGACTGGAAAAGGTCAGTTTTCATTCCAATTCCAAAGAAAGGCAATGCCAAAGAATGCTCAAACTACTGCACAATCGCACTCATCTCACGTGCTAGTAAAGTAATGCTCAAAATTCTCCAAGCCTGGCTTCAGCAATACGTGAACTGTGAACTTCCAGATGTTCAAGCTGGTTTTAGAAAAGGCAGAGGGATGGTATGGAGAGGGAGCAGGATCGGGGGGGAGTTCAGGATGGGGAACATGTGTATACCTGTGGCGGATTTATGTTGATATATGGCAAAACCAATACAATATTGTAAAGTAATTAACCTCCAATTAAAATAAATAAATTTATATTTTTAAAAAAGAAAAGGCCAAGGAACCAGAAATCAAATGGCCAACATCTGCTGGATCATGGAAAAAGCAAGAGAGTTCCAGAAAAACATCTATGCCAAAGCCTTTGACTGTATGGATCACAATAAACTGTGGGACATTCTGAAAGAGATGGGAATGCCAGACCATGTGACCTGCCTCTTGAGAAACCTATATGCAGGTCAGGAAGCAACAGTTAGAACTGGACATGGAACAATAGACTGGTTCCAAATAGGAAAAGGAGTACGTCAAGGCTGTATATTGTCACCCTGCTTATTTAACTTCTATGCAGAGTACATCATGAGAAATGCTGGGCTGGAAGAAGCACAAGCTGGGATCAAGATTGCCAGGAGAAATATCAAAACCTCAGATATGCAGAGGACACCACGGTTATGGCAGAAAGTGAAGAAGAACTAAAAATAAAAAGCCTCTTGATGAAAGTGAAAGAGGAGAGTGAAAAAGTTGGCTTAAAGCTCAACATTCAGAAAAGGAAGATCATGGCATCTGGTCCCATCACTTCATGGGAAATAGATGGGGAAACAGTGGAAACAGTGTCAGAATGTATTTTGGGGGGCTCCAAAATCACTGCAGATGGTGACTGTAGCCATGAAATTAAAAGACGCTTACCCCTTGGAAGGAAAGTTATGACCAACCTAGATAGCATATTCAAAAGCAGAGACATTACTTTGCCAACAAAGGTCTGTCTAGTCAAGGCTGTGGTTTTTCCAGTGGTCATGTATGGATGTGAGAGTTGGACTATGAAGAAAGCTGAGCGCCGAAGAATTGATGCTTTTTAACTGTGGTGTTGGAGAAGACTCTTGAGAGTCCCTTGGACTGCAAGGAGATCCAACCAGTCCATTCTAAAGGAGATCAGTCCTGGGTGTTCATTGGAAGGACTGATGCTAAAGGTGAAACTCCAATACTTTGGCCACCTCATGCAAAAAGTTGACTCATTGGAAAAGACTCTGATGCTGGGAAGGATAGGGGGCAGGAGGAAAAGGGGATGACAGAGGGTGAGATGGCTGGATGGCATCACCGACTTGATGCACACGAGTTTTGGGTGAACTCTGGGAGTTGATGATGGACAGGGAGGCCTGGCGTGCTGCAGTTCATGGGGTTGCAAAGAGTCGGACATGACTGAGTGACTGAACTTTCTCACTGACTGAGATATTATCCTGAAAATGAAACTTCTATTTAGAGTAGGAAAAAGAGCTCAGCAGGTCACGTGATTCCCACCTCTAATGCTTCCTGTCCTCCTAGCTAATTAAGCCAGGTTCAGTTTTAAGCTAGTTTGAGATGAGTTTTCTGTCATTTGCTGCTGAAAGTATCTATATCTCTGCACTATTAACATTTTATTCTGGTGTTGAGTCAATAAAACAAGTAAAAAAGATAGCCCTTGCTCGTGGTATCAAAATGGTAAGACTCGTATAAACCCAGAAGTCTATACTTAGTGGCCTATCAAGCCAGATAAGCACCCTTTAAAGAATAATTTGTTTAAAACTTGCCAATTCAAGTATACCCATTCATCTGAAGTTATCAAGCTTCAGTTCCCTAACATTGTACATTGTGTGTTTGTACACTGTGAAATTACAAGTTTCCTGTGATATCAAGAAGCCCAAGTAATAATTTACCAGGCAAAGGAAAGTGAAGAGTGAAGATGGGAATATAATTTGTGTAAGAATTGCTGTAGAACCTTCGCATATTTTTAACACCACATGATATATTAAAATGTTTTAAAGTTGTAATGTTTAAAATCCAACAAATTTTTCTAAAGTCATAAATTACTTTCTAAGCACAGTTAAAGAGAATTGCTAGAATCAGAGGCATTAAAATTTGTCTAAAGTTGTAATGGTACCTTAGTGTAATGGTCAAAGAGCATTTGACCCTTGAGTAGATGGCAGCATATATACAATATAATTTTTAGCAAGCATTCTGAATTGAAATGATCGCTATCAATATGGGATTTCAAAGTGAGACTGTCTCAAGCAATTAAGCTAAAATAATGTGTCCATTTTGTTTAACAATCTAGCAGAGAAGCCTAATTTGCACTTAGGAAATACCAATTCACTTACACTCAAATTTAAAAGTACACTCATGATGTGAATAAATATGCTCTCAAGTATAAAATAGGATCCAAAATTACTTTTAAAATTTAAATGATTTTCTGGGTTAAGTGATTATTTATGGCCTATAATCAAATTATTAACTTTTTTAAAAAAGCGTTTACTTTTCATTTAAAAAAAGATTATTAAATCTGCTTGCTTTTCTTCCCAACTAGCACTTATGGTACATTTATTTGGTGTAAAGGGGTAAAAATGATCCAGCTTTATGTAAGCTACAGAATTGACCTTTGGAATCTCAGAATATATTTTACATATACTTTGTATTTAGGTATTTTGCAAAAAGCAATAATTCTGTTTTTTTAAAATTAATTAGCAGATATCTGTTCTGTTGGTCAGAACTTGTTCATATATAATCACAGTATTGTCCCCAGTTGATCTTATAGTAACTATTTTCCAACCTTTTCTTGGACTGATGGTTTACTATTTTAATCATTTATTACTTCATATGAAATAGGTACAATTTTTAAACCAAATTAACAAATACTTATTGAATATAACCATATGTCAAATGTTATATTTAAAAATTATTTTCCCTGTTGGGCATAAAAATCCAGGTTAAGTCATATTATCTAGCTGCTTTATTTACAATGAATAAAAACTAGTCACTAACTGTAAAGAAACTCTAGTTGCAAAACAAGTTAATGAAAACATGAATAGCATGCTCAAGCCTTTCTCCACGAATAAAAATACGACTCTATTCACATAATTTTATCCCTTATATTATCTGTCCTACAAAAGCTAATTGACTTTAAACAGCTTATAAGCTTTTTTTTTTTTTAGGACCCAAATAGGCAATGTTTTATAAGGGAAGTTATCTTACGTTTTGAAGAATAATTTGACTAAGTGAGTGAAGTCGCTCAGTCGTGTCCAACTCTTTGCGACCCCGTGGACTGTAGCCCACCGAGCTCCTCTGTCCATGGGATTCTCCAGGCAAGAGTACTGGAGTGGGTTGCCATTTCCTTCTCCAGGGAAATTTGACTAATACTAATAATAATCCTATAACTAATAATTCATAGGCTCTAGAAAGCTCCTCAATGTTTCTTCAAATTGTATTCATATGTTTATTCATTAACAAAGGATTTTTTTTGAACACCTCCTATGTAAAATAAATTATAATTATTTACAAGTGTTTTGTGAAAATGCACTAATAAATTCTAATTATTTTAAAATGTTTGGTGAAGATACACTATTACTGAGAAAACAGCTATAAGGGCATTTATTTTCTGTTTATTTTTGAAAGAAATGTACCCCTCTGAGTTTGATTTGGATCTGTATTCATAAAGGAAATATTGCTATCAATGTCTTCCTGTTTAATGTCAGGCTAGTTAAGTGACCCTAGAAATCCTGCAGTTGTGTTAAAATTTCCTTTACATGGATTCTAATATAATTGCTGTTCTATTATTTGATATGTAAAAATCAGCTACTTTCTACATTCAAACTCTTTTATACCACTTTATTCTTACACTTACTAAGAAACAAATTACTTTACAAACAGAATAGTATTCCTTTTAAGTAATATACTATGTCCCATTTAGGCTAACATTTAACATGTCATAATTTTTAGACAGAAATTTAATTAACTATCTTGGCTTCCTGGTTCTTGGGAAGTTATGTACTACTATTTTTTTTCTTATCTGCAAAATTAAATTATACCAAATATATTGAGTTTCCTACATCTGGACCCACATCCTCTGCTTTTCACAGTGTAGCACGGCTCCTACCAACCCCTTGTTCTCCCAACTTGTATACTGGGTCCTCTTCCTCCTTAACTTCTCTTAGGCTGGACTGATCTCTTCCCTCTTCTGCACCATCCTTTCTTCCTGCACTAAATTACTCCCATCAACTACAAGTGTGCAGAACATCTCTCATCTCATTAAAAAGAAACCCTCTGTTGACTCCTCATCCCCCGCTAGCTCTGCCCATCTCTCTACTCCGTTTTTTGCTAGAACTCCAAACCTGTTTCTATTTTCTTCACTTTCTATTCTCTGCCTGAATCTGTTACTTGAACCCACACGTTTGACTCTTCCACAGCACTCCTGAACCCGTTACGGTCAGATTTTTTCCTATTTCAGCTTCATGTAAGATCATTTGTTAAGGTCACTAATGATCTCTACCTTGCCATGAAAAGTGAAAGTGTCAGTCGCGTCCAGCTCTTTGCAACCACATGGACTGTAGTCTGCCAGGCTCCTCTGTCCGTGGGATTCTCCAGGCAAGAATACTGGAATGGGTTGCATTCCCATCTCCAGGGGAGTTTCCTGACCCAGGGATCGAACCTGGGTCTCCCACAGGGTGAGCAGATTCTTTACCGTTTGAGGCACCTTGCCATATCCAATATAAAAACCTCAGTCCTCATCTAAATTTTCAGCAGCATCTGGAGCAGTGACTACCTTTTCTCCATTTTCTTCACTTTGTTTCCAAGAAACCACTCCCATCTCCCTTTACCCCCGTCTCACTGGCTGCCTGTCTCTCTTGGTTGCTGGATCTGCCTCCTCTGCCAGATTAGAACTGTCTTCAGCCCACTCTTCTATTCATACTCATTTCGTCAGCACTCTCATCTCTATACTTGACATTTCCAATATTTCTCATTGTGATTTATTAACAGTTAAAAAAGAAGATTCTGTGGCATCCTTCTTTCTTGAGTCCATATTCAACCCCTCATTCTATCTGCTATCCTTGGGGGCAAATATGATGTTCAATTGTCCAATCATTTGACAAATACTTGTTAAGCAGTACTTGCCAGGCTCTATGCTGTCTTATCCATAATCTAGGCTTCAAATGGCTTCTGGCCTTTGCCCTCTTTTCTTTTTAAATTAGTTCTTCTTGCTCAATCTTATCCATTCCCATTAGTTCAGGAAAGTTCTAATGACCCCTCAAATAAATATCTCCAGCCCATACATTCTCCTCCTCTCTGGAAACTCAAAATTCTACTAACTAGATTTCTAATCCTGGAACAAACCCTTCAAATTAAACATTACAATTTAAATGTAAACAACACAAGGAAATGTCTTTCTGCCTGAGTCAAAGATGAGTCATTCTCCCTCCATCCTCTTCTCTCAGCTCACAGTGACTTTCTACATCTCTCCGTACCTGGTCACCTTATCCCTATTCCTGCTAATAGTGCTTCATCTTTTACTTCCCTTAATCATTTACTCTCTAAGAATCTCTCAGGCGCTAGTCATGTAGCCTTCAATCTTCTCACTGCTGCCAGCATGATCTGCTTAAAATGAAATACGAATAATTCACTTCCTTGAGTATCATGTTTCATGGCTCTCCATGTCCTATGGAATAGAGCTCATAGCTTCATTCCTCATAAAAACAAAACGTTTTGAGCCTCATCAGCTCTTCTGCAAAATCTCTGTACGTTCTAGCCCAACAGAATGACTTGCAGACTCATGAAGTTTGTATCTGCATGTGTTTCCACACCCTGTGTGTCTGGGGAAGATGCATTCTTGCATCAAGACTCAGATCAATTTATACTAATTTTAAAGCTCCGTAAGCGCTGGTGCCACCCAGGGATAGACCTTCTCTCTTCCGTGTTATATTACCTTGTATGGATCCCTCGTTTTTCCTCCCATGTATTTCACGCAGTGTGATCATCTGTTTGTGTGTTTGTCTATCCCACTGTACAGGGAAGTCTATGTGGGCAGAGACCTTGTAGAATTAACCTTTTCATTTCAGTCCAGTATTTTTTTTATTTTATTTTACATTACAATTCTGTATTGGTTTTGCCATACATTGACATGAATCCACCAGGGGTGTATTTTTATTTCATCTTTTCTAAAGAAGAGGGAACAGCTGATGCACATTATCCTCTTTTCTAATGTCTTTATTGAATGTGTTACAATATTGTTTCTGTTTTATGTTTTGGTTTCTGGGCCAAGAGGCATGTGGGATCTCAGCTCCCTGACTAGGGATCGAACATGCACCCCCTGCACTGGAAGCAGAGATATCGTTTGGTTTAATTTACAAAAAAATTTTTTCTAAAATACAGCTATTTTCCTAATATTAATTACTCACTTATATGGTTCTTTAAATCAAAATATAATTCACCTATCATAAAACTCATGCTTTTAAAGTATATGATTCAATGGCTTTTACTATATTCATCAAGTTGTACAGCCATCACCACTATATGATTCCAAAATATTTCTAATCCTGGAACATTTTTGTTATGCCCAAAAGAAACTCTGACCCTATTCCCTGTCACTCCCGAACCCCATCCCCTCTCTAGATCAACTAATCTATTTTCCACCTCCATACATTTGTCTGTTTTGACCACTTAATGTAAGTGGAGTTATACACTATGTGGTCTTTTATGTCTGGCTTCTTTAACTTAGCGTGTGTTCAAGGTTCATGCAGGTCATAGCATGCACTATTCCCTTGTATGAGTGAATAACATTCCACTGTTTGGATATACCACATTTTGTTAACCCATTCTTCAATCAACTGACATTTCGATTTTTCTGCTTTTGACTATTGTGAATAATGCTTCTGTGAATATCAATATACAAGTTTCTCTGCAGACATATGTTTTCATTTCTCTTAGGTATCTATAAGGAATGGAATTGTTGAGTCACATGATAACTCTAGGCTTCCCAGGTGGCTGAGACGTAGAGGACCTGCCTCCCAATGCACAAGGTGTTGGAGACATGGGTTCAATCCTTGGGTTGGGAAGATCCCCTGGAGAATGAAATGGCAACCCACTTCAGTATTCTTGCCTGGGAAATTCCATGGTCAAAGAAGCCTGACAGGCTACAGTTCATGGGGTTGCAAGGAATGAGTGTGTGAACACACGCACACCTGATAACTCTGTTTAACTTTTTTAAAAATATATATTTATTTGGCTGCACCAGGTCTTAGTTGTGTCATATAAACTCTTAGTTGCAGCATGTGGGATCTAGTTCCCTGACCGAAGATTGAAGCCAGACCCCCTGCATTGGGAGAGCAGAGTCCTAGCCATTGGACCACCAGGGAAGTCCCCATTTAACTTTTTAAGGAACTGACAAATTGTTTTCCAAAGTGACTATACAATTTACATTCCCATGATCTATATATGAGGGTTCCAATTCCCCTACACCCTCATTAATATTTGTTATTGTCCATCTTTTTTTTATTACAACCTTCTTAGTGGGTATGAGCCAGTAGTTCATTGTAGTTATAAGGATTTGATATCATCCTCCTGTAAAAGGGCTATAAAGAGTTCCATTCTATCTAAAATCAGTATAAAAATATTTTGTTTTATACTACTGTGAAATAAATGTAAGACTCTCAGAAAACAGATATTCTTTTTCTTATCTAAACATCTTTAATGTTTCATAAGACTTCACTTCAGTTCAGTCACTCAGTCATGTCTGACTCTTTGCAACCCCATGAACCGCAGCATGCCCTTTCTATCACCAACTCCCAGAGTTCACCCAAACCCACGTCCATCGAGTTGGTGATGCCATCCAGCCATCTCATCCTCTGTCATCCCCTTTTCCTCCTGCCCCCAATCCCTCCCAGCATCAGAGATTTTTCCAATGAGTCAATTCTTCACATGAGGTGGCCAAAGTACTGGAGTTTCAGCTTTAGCATCATTCTTTCCAAAGAACACCCAGGACTGATCTCCTTTAGAATGGACTGGTTGGATCTCCTTGAAGTCCATGGGACTCTCAAGAGTCTTTTCCAGCACCACAGTTCAAAAGCATCAATTCTTCAGTGCCCAGCCTTCTTCACAGTCCAACTCTCACATCCATACATGACTATTGGAAAAACCATAGCCTTGACTAGACAGACCTTTGTTGGCAAAGTAACGTCTCTGCTTTGAATATGCTATCTAGGTTGATCATAACTTTCCTTCCAAGGAGTAAGCGTCTTTTAATTGCATGGCTGCAAACACCATCTGCAGTGATTTTGGAGCCCAAGACAATAAAGTCTGACACTGTTTTCACTGTTTCCCCATCTATTTGCCATGAAGTGATGGGACCGGATGCCATGATCTTCGTTTTCTGAATGTTGAGCTTTAAGCCAACTTTTTCACTCTCCTCTTTCACTTTCATCAAGAAGCTCTTTAGTTCCTCTTCGCTTTCTGCCATAAGAGTGGTGTCATCTGCATATCTGAGGTTATTGCTATTTCTCCCGGCAATCTTGATTCCAGCTTGTGTTTCTTCCAGTCCAGCACTTCTCATGATGTACTCTGCATATAAGTTAAATAAGCAGGGTGACAGTATACAGCCTTGACGTACTCCTTTTCCTATTTGGAACCAGTCTGTGGTTCCATGTCCAGTTCTAACTGTTGCTTCCTGACCTGCATATAGGTTTCTCAAGAGGCAGGTCAGGTGCTCTGGTATTCCCATCTCTTTTAGAATTTTCCACAGTTTATTGTGATCCACACAGTCAAAGGCTTTGGCATAGTCAAGAAAGCAGAAATAGATGTTTTTCTGGAACTCTCTTGCTTTTCCCATGATCCAGCTGATGTTGGCAATTTGATCTCTGGTTCCTCTACCTTTTCTAAAACCAGCTTGAACATCAGGAAGTTCACGGTTCATGTATTGCTGAAGCCTGGCTCGGAGAATTTTGAGCATTACTTTACTAGCGTGTGAGATGAGTGCAATTGTGTGGTAGTTTGAGCATTCTTTGGCATTGCCTTTCTTTGGGATTGGAATGAAAACTGACCTTTTCCAATCCTGTGGCCACTGCTGAGTTTTCCATATTTTAAATCATTTATTATTCCTGAGATTCTTTCAAGACTCTCTTCTCTTTCCCACTTTTAGGGGCAATATATGGTCTCCAAATACAAAGTTTTAAATTAAGATTTACATATTATTTTTGAGGGAAAAAATACTTTCTAGCTCCCGTCTTCCTATTTATCCTGTATCTGTAAGCGTCATATGACAGTGTGAGGCTAAGGATTGAAACCACAGGTTGAATCTGTTGTCCTTTGTGACTCTAGATGTTTTTTCTCTTTTCATTTGGAGATGTTGGCCAAAGTCTCTTGAAAGTCCTAACACTGCAGAAAATGGCCTGCATTTAGTTCATTAGTTCTTAACCAGTCTTTTCTGGTTACTAGCTCTTACCTTGTTTTTTGTCTGTCATTAGCCCACCTGTCTTAGTATTATTTGAAAACTTTCATAAACATACTATAAATTCCTTTCTGTTGCCTAATATGGTATTCAATATAGATAGTGGGGTTTAGAAATTAGACGATTTATTTGAACATGCAGTAGGGGAAAGTGACATTTGTTATAGTGGCTGTTTGTACTTTCACACACACATTCCCTTGGTTGAGTATTTCAAATGAGGTGCCTGTGATTATGACCAGGCCTCTAGTCTCCAGTAGAGAAAAGGATTATTTTACTTTACACACAAAAAAATGGTGACAATGATTTGCCCAGATGGATTTTCCAAGCTGATAAGTTAGGGCCAAATGCTGCAGGCCATTTTCTGCAGTGTTAGGGCTATTGAGAGACTTTTGCTGACATGTCCAAATATATTCTGTTGGGGTTATTACTCTGTTTTTCCCATGCTTATATAAATATTCATCCAATGATCTTGTGTTCATATACTTTAAGCATTTCTCAGTTTTGTTTGTAGGCTTTTAGCTAAGTCATTGACTAAATACTTCATTCATTCATTCATTCACAGTTTATTCACCCTGGATCCACAGTGTTGTGCCTGTGATTTTCATTCCTATTAGTATTAGAACATTTTATATTCTCTAAGACCTTTCTGACCTTTCCTGTAAGCCATCACACATTTATAGAGTTGTATAGAGCCTAATCCACCCATTCCATACAACCTTACCTTAGACATCCTAGCTTAAATATTAAAACTTACCCTTCACATGAGTGCATATCAGAACATCCAGCTTGGTGTCACTTCGCTTGTGCAAATGTGCACAACTAAACATTAATCACCATATTATTCATCTTACCAATTATACACAATTATTTTATTTTGTCCTAGAAGTCTAAAGTAATAAGCATTCATGTCTCTATCTCATAATATATAGTGAGTTTTTTTAAAAAAAGTAAAACAAATTATATGTGTAGAAGAATAATTCATCCAACATGCTACACACATGGGTGGTACGTTAGATTAAATATGTCTCGTCTGTGATGGATGGTCAGGCCTCATTCTCACCCACTAAGGCAATCTGAGTATAAAACACTGCATTGTGTGTCTTGCAATTTCTTTGTTACCCTGACTTTTCCTAAGAGGGTTGATATTCTTAGTTGATTCTCCAGTTAGGATCGATACTGGCAAGGATCCACCTTCCCCAGTTCAAATATATCTTTCTCACCAGTAAATTTTCTTGCTTTTGTTGTTTACATCTGTAACAAAATCGCACCTAATTTGAGCCAGTGGGAGATCTGATAAAGAGCCATAAAGAATTGTTCTCTGTCCCTCCTCCCCCAAGGATATCATGCTTACCTAACTAAAAATTCGAGGCAGATTAATTTTCCTCAAATACATGAAAAGGAAGAATAGACATGGCTATCATCTTAGCAATTGAATTAAAAGATGTGCTGCCCAGCGGACATCCCGGTTATCATGCAGTTTATATCATGAGGGATTTGTCACTGCTGGAATTTGCACATATACCTGCACAGTCTGGGAACTTCAGGTGTGTCTGTAAATGAGAGGTTGCATCCAGAGTTCCCTTAGGTACTGCATCAGTTGCTTCCAACTGGATGGGCAATCAATCACATGTTCATTATCCATAAACTTGAGCAGAATGTAGCACTGGGCTTGCATGACATGCTTTTATGGTTATAGATCTTCTCTAATTCTTCATATTTGCTTTTAACTAAAGATTCCAACAAATACCATATTTCTAGAAAAAATTTCTTTCACTACCAGTTGCATTCAGTTTCTCTAAGGAAGCAGATGCATCTAGACCTCCAAATAATAAATTCAGTGACCTTCCTAGATACTATTCTATGTCCTTTATCATCAAGTTATAATTTTCTCAGGCTTCCCAGGTGGCTCTGTGGGTAAAGAATCCGTCTGCAATGCAGGAGACGTGGGTTTGATCCCTGGGTCAGGAAGATTCCTTGGAGAAGAGCATGGCAACCCACTCCAGTATTCTTGCCTGGAGAATCCCATGGACAGAGGATCATAGCAGGCTATGGTCCATAGAGTCTCAAACAGCTGGACATGACTGAAGTGACTTAGTATGCAGGCATGCACACAGTAACTTTCAACAACTTTAGAGCTCAGGGATTTAAAGTTCCTTTCTCTTATTTTGTTGGCTTCATTGGTCAAATTCTTTGTCCTTAGAATCCAAACTTTAGTGGCAATACTCTGCTGGACTAAGACTGGATCTTACAGAATGGATGCCCAGCTGTGATCTTAGTTTATAGAGCCAGGTAAAAGCTCGGTTCTCCTATATACAAAATGGATAAGAGCTGGATCAAGATGGTGGAATGAAAGCACATAGAGCTTCCTTCCTTCCACAAATACATCAAAAATACATGTACATGTGTAACAATTCTCAGGAGAAGGCAATGGCTCCCCACTCCAGTACTCTTGCCTGGAAAATCCCATGGATGGAGGAGCCTGGGGGGCTGCGGTCCATGGGGTAGCATAGAGTCGGACACGACTGAACGACTTCACTTTCATTTTCCACTTTCCTGCATTGGAGAAGGAAATGGCAACCCACTCCAGTGTTCTTGCCTGGAGAATCCCAGGAGCGGGGGAGCCTGGTGGGCTTCCCTCTATGGGGTCTCACAGAGTCGGACACAACTGAAGCGACTTAGCAACAATTCTCATAGAATACATGCAGAATGCTGGCAGAAGATCTCATCTGACCAAAAATGCAAGAAAGATCACCGTGTAACCAGGTAGGATGAGAGAAAAACATATTTTTAATCAACTTCATCTTTTCCAAAATCTACAATTACACTTTGTTGTTAGGATGGGACCTGCACCCCTGGGAAAGAGCTGGGAAAGAGGAAAGGCTCCCTTACCCTGGGGGTAGGGGGCTTCATCAGCAGTGAGATCAGCTGGGACAGAAAGAGGGCTTCAGTGGCTCAGAGGAGATGCAGCACTGGACTGTAGCAGGCAGGACAGAGAGAGAGAGAGCTGCACAGAAGGTCCTGACCGTCTCGCTGTAGTCCCCAGCCCAAGGACGCATGTCTGCTGGTGGCTTTCACTGTGGTGCTGGATGTTTGATACAATTAACAAGACAACGAGAGACAAAAACTTTGGCTTCTGTACTAGGATACTGGCATTAAATAGAAGTGATGCTTGTTTGAGTGGGAATTCATCCTGTAGGTGGCCATCTTATTCGTGAATATTTTTTGTTATTGTGACTTTTTACTTTCTCTTACCTACTGGGGCTCAGTAAATGAATACTTATATAAAATCTCCCTAACTCTTCCATACTACTGAGAAAACTAAACATGGGATTATATCCATAATACTTACATAGATGATATATATCAATCAAACCGTACATATTAGTGATTGCTATGATTATCATTATTCTACCAACATTCTTTAACAAAGATAGTTAACCACAAACAGTTAGTCTTTGGGGGTACCCACTAACAGAATGGATTTAACCATGTAGCAATTCACAAACTTTTATGTTCATAGACCACTACAGTGAGCTGGGCCTCTCATTTAATTTATTCAATCCACCAGAGTTTACTTCTTCAAACCAACTAACAAAAAGTACTTTTTATAAATTCTGCAGCTCAATCCATCCCTGTTGTTTTTCCTCTTCAAAGGGCAGACACAGAAAGTATAGACAAAGAGTTTAGGACTCTAGGTCAGAGACTGAGAAGGAGAAGAGTTCTGGCAGAATCAATATGAAAGACCAGGGCTCCGATCTCTTTAGAAACTTTGCCTCCTTCCTTTCCTCATTTTATTTTTATTCAGTTTGCTGAAATCCTCTTTAAGCTAAGATAGAAATCAAAAGTAAGATCCAATCATTACGATTTTTTTCTGAGACTGGAGAAAAGAGCCAAGAAATGATGATAAATGGAAAGATAAACAGTCCTGGTTGAGAACATTCAGTGCCCGATTCCTGGGACTTGCAATCAAAATGGCCTTGCTAACAAATAAATTGACCTTGTATAGGATGGCTGCCATTTCTTCAGTTCTCTATCCTTTCTATTCTTGCTTCCATTCCTAGCTTTTTATTTTATTTTATTTTAAAGTGTAGGTTTTCAGATCAGTAGATACTTTAATCTACTGACTGGTCCAGTGCATCTCAAAATTAAAGTGCTTCCAATCCCCTGGAGATTTTGCTAAAATGCAGGTTCTGACTCTGTAGGCCTGAAGGATAGTCTGCATTTCTACCAAGCTCCCAGATGATATTTATGCTGCTGATCTAGGGCCAAGGCCCACACTTACAGGGGCAAGAACTTAGTATATTCCCAGGAATGTTGGGTAGGATGAAGAAAAACCCTTACTGAAGAGTAAAGAGTTTTTCCTTTATAAACATTGCTATATAAAAGGAAAGGAAATTGAATTGGTCTTTCTAGCACTACTTGGGTTTGCAAAGGCATCCTAGTTACTCTACTTCTGGTCTTTCAATGATATTTCAAAATAATAATATTCCTTTTATTAAGAATCAACTTTGTTTTTGAGTATCAGCACATAGCTCTCATGTTTTCCCAGTTACTTCATGACTTCTTACTTTTTAGCTCTCAAGGGAACCCTTCAGTTCAGTTCAGTTCAGTCGCTCAGTCGTGTCCGACTCTTTGCGACCCCATGAATCGCAGCACTCCAGGCCTCCCTGTCCATCACCAACTCCTGGAGTTCACTCAGACTCACGTCCATATTTATTCTAATTAGAATGTAAATAACTGATAGTGATAGTGTAAACAGATGGGAAATCGCCTACTGTGTGACATATGCTATGAGACACAACTATGAATAAGGCATACATAGTATCTAACTACCCCTCCTTTTAACCAGGAAGGTGGCTTATGACTTTCTGCAGAAGAGAACACAGGCTGAGTCAGATAACTGCAGCAGAAACAGCTGGTAAGTGGCAAGGCTGAAATATAAACCCAGTTCTTTTTGGCTGTAAAACGCTTGCTTATAGCTCCTGAACTCATTCTGAATAGGGGATTGCCTACCCTCTCATCACCATAAATAACCAGAGTTTTGTATTTTTTAGTGTCCAAAAAAAGTTACTTCATTTCTCTTTCTTATCCTTTCAGGACAAAGCTGCTGACTCTATAGTAATAGCTACCAAAATATTTATAAATAAGTATCCCATCTTCAAGCACAAGTAATCCAAGCATACACAATATTTTAAGACTGTTTTGCAATTAGATACTTTTTCTCACTTCACTGTGATTTCCTACTGTTCTATCTCTTGTTCTGGATGACTGACTAAAACAGGTATTTTTTTTTCATAAAGGAAACTCCTACCACACACAGAAATCAATTCAAAGTGATGCTGGGATTTAAATGTGAAAAGTAAAACAATGAAGTTTATAGAGATAACCCGGGTGAATACCTTCATGAAGTCTGAATGGGAAAAGATTTCTTAAGCAGAATATAAAAAGCACTAATCAAAAAGGAAAATATTGGTGTATCAATTCAATTCAGTTGCTCAGTCATGTCCGACTCTTTGCGACCCCATGGACTGCAGCACTATATTAAAACTTCTGTTGATAAAAATAGAGTATTAAGAAAAGTAAGCCACAAAACAGAGGATATTTGCAATACGCAAACCAAAAGAGAACCACCCCCCACAGTCCAACAGATCAGTAAGAAAAAAGATAGAAAAAATATTAGAATATGTTGTAAAAGACTTACATGGATGGATACTTGACAAAAAAGCATAGCCAAATTGCCAGTAACATATGAAAATGTTCTCAACCTCATTTGCAAAAGGGAAATACAAATTAAAACCGCACTAAGATATCACCCTACACCTTCCAGAATGTCTTAATTTTAGACAAGAAGATGGACAATACCAATCTCAATCAGTGGTTTAGAGCAACTAGAACTCCTGCACCTATAGGAGTATCAACTGATACAGCAACTTCAGAAGATCTTTTCTAAAACTGAACAAATGCACAGCCAATGACTCAGCAGTTCCACTTGTAGGTACATATGCAACAGGTATGTGAATTATGAAAGTCAGGTACATGAATATGCATATAAGCTTAAGCATTCATAATAGGCACAACTGGGAACAATTCAAATATCTATAAACACAGAATGGACAAGTAAACTTCATTTCAGTCATTTAATGACATGCTAGATAGCAATGAACATGAACTGCAACATGTAACAAGAAGGGTAAAATCTCCTAAGAGTCCAAGGAAAGACGTCAAATACACACTGTATGATTCTGTGTATATGAAGGTCAAAAACAGGCAAAACCGATCTCTAGTGTTAGAAGACAGGAGAGGTGCTTTCGCACTGGAGGCACCTGGCAGGGGCTGGAGGAGGACTTCCAGAATCCTGGGAACGCGCTATTTCTTGATCCAGGTGGTGATTGCCAAGGTGTGCTCTTTTTATGAAAATTCACTGAGGTGTATACTTGTATATATGCAGGCAAATGCATATACTTTCCTATATGTATGCTATTTAAAATAAAACATGCAAAGGAGTAAAATTATTTAAAGTTTCTATTTTTAAGGTCATCTGCTACTAGTTTTTTTTTTT
>NW_024080465.1:139697-145537 GCF_014754425.2 Oryx dammah
CTTTGCTGTGCAAAACTGATATCTGTCTTTCAAGCAAATTTTTATGCCATTTGTAAAATACATTTCTATTACTGCTTTTTGTCCCCAGGTTTTGTTTTCAACATCAGATCCATTTTGTGGTTTTCTTTTGAGATCTGAAACCAATCCTGTTTTTTTTGTCTCATTTCCATTTGCCTTTTGTGTTTCAGTAGAGTTCTGGTAATAATCCCATTTGACCTTAGGACAAATGCATTAGCAAACATTAAACAAAGACCAGTCACCATGGGCCTGACGTATGACCTCATTCCATCTGATATTTAAGGACATGACAGTCTTCTAAGAATGATGGGACAATTGCTTCCTGAGGATGTGAGGCTTGTTACTGAATAGATGCTCTGTGAGGAAAAAACAAAGCATAGATGCTGGGAGTAGAAACAGAGTTTATCCTGTCAAAAGTGAACAGCCAGCCTGTCATCATAGCTTTGCACTCTCTCCACTGCCACCGCGCAGTGCAGCTCATGCCAGCGCATGGTAAGAATGATTTGGAGAAGACATGGGTTCTGGAGTCATCAGATAGGCATTCAAACTCTAGATCTCACTAACAGTGTGTTGCTGAGCATGTGTTCAATCTCTCCGAACTTCAAATGACTTCTCCATAATAATGAGGATAAAAATAACTACATCACAAAACAGTCACAGGCGTTTCCATTACACAGACATATAAACGTCTCTAACATGATATTTAGCACATCTAGGTGTTCAAAGAATGAAACTCTTCTCTTTTCTATTCTTTTCCTTTTTAGGCAAAACTATGTTGCTGCAATACTTTGCAATCATATATGAGTTTTTGATTCACAGCAATTTGGCTTTGGAGATGATAAGCCCTGGAATGTTTATTTCATGAATGCATGTTGGATCCATATATCATTTCATACATACATTTTTTTTAACCTGTTGAATTTTCCAGATGCAATCTGTACCCCAAATGGAATAAGAAAATAATAATAACTGTAAAATTCCTTTAATGGGAAAGAAGATATTTTAATATTTGATCCACTATCTTAAAGGAATAGAGAGAAATAGTGTAAATGAGAATTTACTTTGTATTCTTAATTCTTACTTCAAAGCCTTATGAATCTGTAGACCTGAACATAAGTGTAGTGTTTTGAGAGAAATGTACATTTGGTTACTTCTGCCCCCAGCTCCAGTTTTATTGAGAAATAACTGACATGCATCCCTTTATAAGCTTAAGTCATGGCTTGATTAACATTCATTGTGAAATCGGTTCAGCTAACATCTATCTTCTTACATAGATAAAACAAGAAAAGAAATAAAAAAGGGGAAAATTCTTCCCTGTGATGTGAAAATTCTTAGGGTTTACTCTCATAATAACTTTCCTATATTGACATAACTTGGAGATATTGCAGGTTTGGTTCCAGACCACCACAATAAAGCGAATATCACAATAAGGTGAGTCACATGAGTTTTTTTGGTTTCCCAGTGCTTATAAAAACATATTTACACTATGCTGCAGTCCATGGGGTCGCTAAGAGTCGGACACGACTGAGCGACTTCCCTTTCACTTTTCCCTTTCATGCATTGGAGAAGGAAATGGCAACCCACTCCAGTGTTCTTGCCTGGAGAATCCCAGGGACGGGGGAGCCTGGTGGGCTGCTGTCTGTGGGGTCGCACAGAGTCGGACATGACTGAAGTGACTTAGTAGTAGTCACAGCAGTCTATTAAGTGTGCAATAGCATTATGTCTAAAAATATGTACACACCTTAAGTTAAAATTTTTTATTACTAAAAAATGCTAACCATCCTCCGACAGCTCAGGGTTGCCACAAACCTTCAGCTGTGAAAAATCTAACATCTCTGAAGTGCAAAGAAGAAAAGCACAATAATGCAATATGCCCACGTATCATTCTTCAGTGTTAGCCGTGGCCATCGTGTTGTACATTACATCCCCAGTGATTATTTAGCTCATAACTGGAGGGTTGTGACCTTTGACCGTCCTCCTCCCATCCCCACTCCCTCACCCTCTCCTCTGGTAACCACAGGTCTGATCTCCTTTTCTATGAGTTTGGGTTTTTGTTTGGTTGGTTTTTTTAAGATTATAAGTGAGATCATATAGCATTTGTCTTTCTGTATCTGACTTACTTCACTTAGCAAAATGCCTTCAAGATCTATCCAAGGTGCTACAAAACAGTAGGATTTTCTTGTTCTTTTTATGGCTGAATAATATTCCATTGCATGTATACACCACGTCTTTATCCACTCATCCAACAATGGACACTGAGGATGTCTTAGCTATTGTAAATAATCGTGCTATAAACATGGGGAAAGGGGTGCAGATTTCATTTTGAGTCAGTGTTTTTATTTTTTGAATATATTCCCAGAAGTGGAATGGATCACATGGTAATTCTATTTTTACTTTTTTGAGGGTATTCCGTATTATTTTCCACAGCCGCTGCACCAATTTACAATCTTACCAATAGCACATAAGTGTTCCCTTTACTCCCACATCCACGCAAATCTGACTATATATATATTTTAATGGTAATCAGCTACAGCTGGCTTTAAAAAATGTGTTACCTAGTAAAGCTGAAATGCCTGGAGGGGATCTTTGTATTGAGCATTCTTATTTTATTCTTAAGAATTATAGGAAGGTGAAGCAACTTGTCTAAGGTGGCCATTTAAAGTTAGGAATCAAAAAAAAAATGTTAGGAGCCAATGAATCACCCACTCCTTTCTCTGAGTCCCAAGTGGCAGAAAGTAGCCACAAATGTTGGGAACAAGTCAGCGCATTAATGTTTGGTAAAGCTGAAATAGAAAATGCAGCTGCGACTCCATGGCAGTGTTCTGTAACTCTGACTCAAAGTGGACATCTAGAGCCCTTTGGCAGATGGAGTTGGCTCTACAAAGCCGACTCCACCGGCACGTGCCTACCAATCTCACGGAGGAGACCAGGTCTGCCCGGCAAGCTCAGATGCTGCAGAGTGCAGGTCAAGAGAGAAAGATGGGCCCTCATGGATTCTGTGCAATGACCCTCCTCAGATAATGTCCCTTGGCTAGAGAATGTTTGTAGAGCAACAGATGTTTTTACCATGTCAGAAAATATCTGAAATGCTACTTGCTCTGTTTTTACTTAAGAGTATTCATTTGTTTAGCTCGCTTCTTCAAACTACTTAAGTCAGGGAAAATGACAAGCTAGAACATGCCCACATGATCATTAACGACAAATTATTACTATGATTATTATTATTTTGGCTATCACTTTTCTTATTGTATTGTAGATACTTCCCCTAGCATCAAACAACTTAATGTAATATCTTGCAAAGGGAAGTCCTTGAAGGATTACCCAAAATGCTGTCCCTGTCCTTATTCAAACTGATATGGAGTTAGGCCTGCAAATCCTCTAGGAGATCCTTTATAGTTCCAAACGGTAAAACTGCTCCATAAAACTGTAATGCCTGAAGAAAAAGAAAGAAAAAAAAGCCACATAAAGGCTAAGCACTATTGACCACATGGCAGCCAAGATAAAATTAGGTGAAAGACTGAGTTTCTGGGTACAGGTAGAAGTTTATTCCCTCAAGTTAAGAACCTCACAGTGAAATATAAGTAGGAAACTATAACTATCATCTTATTAAGTCACCTCATTAACAAATCAGTTTGGTGTTAGTGTAGAAATAAACATGGGCAGCCTTTGCAGACACGTGGTATTAATTTACTTCCTTATACCCCCACCATGTCACAAAAGGCTTTGAAGCATCTAAACCATTGTTTGTTTGTTTGCTTGCTTGCTTTTCAGGAATTTGGCACCCAACACAATTGCATTTAACAGTGTGGCTATGAAGAAAAAAGCTCAGTGAATAATTCATACATGTAGTCTTTGTAATTTGTTAAATCCTCTGTGCATCTGGAAAGCTCCAGGAACTAAAATAATTGAAAGAGTTTGGAGGGTTGACATTAAAAGGCACTGCATCCTGTCTCGATGAGGAACCAACAACTCTCAAGAGAAATACACACGTAAGTTTTATGACGTGGTACACTTAGGTTCTTTCACTTCACCTCTTTCTCACTTGACTCTCTCTTTACTCCAAATAAAGTCTGGCTTTTAAATAGAGAATAAATGAACTCAATAAACCAAGTTCCATCTCTGTCATCTTCTATCACAAATTAAAGATATTTCACACAGTTTTGACCATAAAACATAGGTTTAAAGGGATTTTTTTTCATGTAAATAGTAAAAATGGATTATACAGCTGTATTTTTAGCTTAGTGAGTGGCTACCTTACAAGGGTACTTCTTTCCATTTCTATTAATGGAAAGTGTAACCCACACATGCTGTGAAAGAGATACTGTTTTGTCTGCTGTCCTTCACTGGACTTAAATTTCTGTGTTCTCTTGACTACCGAATGTAACACCCTACTCCTGAAACTGTGATGTCTTTTGTTGACAGAGACAACTTGGAACCTGTGTGTACATGCGTTGGTTTCACTGGGCCATGATTATTCTCATAAGTGTTTTATCACTATGACACTGCACTCATTTTAATCATTCCCCCATTCTAAAGATTTTGAAAAGCCTGCTCAGAACATAAGACTATCCCTTCAAAGCCCTTGCTGCTCTTTGGTTTATGAACTGAAACTGGTGGCTCATCTGTTTCAGCAGTTCTTAACACAGGATACAAGAACAGAATGTTGTCCTTTTGTTTATTAATCCCTGTGGGGATTTTAGAAAATATACGTGATGATTTCCAAGTGGGGCCCAGATAGCAGAATGTGCTTTAATTTCCCTCACCCGTTTCCAGGACGACGCTACTGAGCCTTCGGGATTCAGAATCACAGAGGCATTCATACAGCTGCCTGTGCCGTCTGAAGAGCCAGCACTGCCTAACGGTGCAACAGACCCCAGAGTCAGACTGTCGTGTTTCAAACCTGCTGACCACTTTTCACCAGTGTGACATTAAGCAAAGTACTTAGCCATTCGGATCCTCAGTTTCCTCATTTGCAAAATGTGGATGGTTATAGTAGAACATACATCATATATGTAAAATACCCAGAATAGTGTCTGGCACATAACAAGTAGTATAAAAGTATATTGATAAATATTTAATGCTCACTTCCAGTTTATTTTTTCATTTTAAAATTTCTCCCAAATGTTAAGGAGAGCCTTATTTATGTGTACATGGTTTATGCATTTTAAGTGGTTAGCGAGCTGGTGTTCCTAAATAAAACACTAAGATTTTCTACTGTTTCATCATCCCCAGAATCATCCAGCATGTGCTCAAGAAAGTCCAACTAAATGATGATACTATTTAATTAAAATCGTATTATTTATACCCTCACTTTATTCTAAAAGGGTTTGTCCAGGCTCTTACAAAATACATATAGAACATAACAAGCTAAAGAACTAAGTAATAAAATCAAAGCAAAAGATAAACAAGGGTAGGAAGACAAATTAGCCTTTTAAATTTGGCTCCCAAGAAGGCACCCTATAAGGTCCTATATTCTTTTAGTTCAGGCCCATATCATTCATTCAAGGCTAAATTCAGAGCGTTATTTTGCACTATCTGTACAATAGCTTTCCTGGTAACACAAGAAATAGAAAGATGACTTTCACTATTGCTATGTTCATAAGCAGGAAAATTTAGGCTCTAAGAATGAGGCAAATTATTCCAGATGATTTTATGTTAGAAACACTTAAATACTGATATTCAGATACTATTTGTTTTATCCCAAAATGGCTTATTCAAAGTCATTTTAGTCAAACGCATGTTAGTCCATCAAGTTAAAGCTATGGCTTTTCCCATAGTTACGTATGGATGAGAGAGTTGGACCATAAAGAAGGCTGAAGTCG